>NC_080377.1:56022701-56322701 GCF_014773155.1 Arachis stenosperma | reverse complement strand
CATAATTTTAGATGTAGTTTTTAGAGAGAGAGGCTCTCCCCTCTCTCTTAGGATTTAGGATTAGGATTTTTAGAAATTAGGATTTATTTTCAACTCTTCATATCAGGTTCAATATTCCTTTATTTTGATTTCTGTTCTACTTTGAGATACTTTAATACTTTTATTTGTGTTTGATTTATGTTGCCTAATTGGCTTATGATTACTTTCCATGTTAGGATTGATTTTCTTATTTAATATACATTACTGAGATGTTTTCAGATAAATGGTTTTAATTTAGATTTTCTACCTTTTGGCTCTGGTTGATTAATTGGTAACTCTTGAGTTGTCAAACTCATTGTTGACTAAAATTTGGAATTCTTCAAGAATTAATTCGAGTTCCAATAACTCTAACCTTTCCCAAGGAAAGACTAGGACATGAGGAATCAAAATTAATTCGTCCAATTAACTTACCTTCATAGTTAGAGGTTAACAAAGTGGGAAAAAAATCCAATTCTCATCACAATTGATAAGGATAACTTGGATAGGACTTCTAATTTCTCATATCTTGCTAAGAGTTTATTTTACAGCTATTTATTTAATTCGAATTGCCGTTTAAATTACTTGCTCCCTATTCACAAAACCCCAATTTACAATCTCCATAACAAATAATAAGAACATACTTCCCTGCAATTCCTTGAGAAGACGACCCGAGGTTTAAATACTCGGTTATCAATTTATTTAGAGATTTGTTACTTGTGACAACCAAAACGTTTGTAAGAAAGGACTTTTGTTGGTTTAGAAGCTATACTTGCAACGCGATTTTATTCTGAGTTCTAGACCACGCAAAAATTCTCTCTTCATGTACATGAATTGGTTATTTGCAACCATGTCAATGAGTTCTTGAGCTTCTGCAGGCGTTTTCTTTAGGTGAATGGATCCACCTGCAGAATGGTCCAGTGACATCTTAGAGAATTCAGATAGACCATCATAGAATATGTCAAGAATAGTCTATTCTGAAAGCATGTCAGAAGGACACTTTTTGGTTAACTATTTGTATCTTTCCCAAGCTTCATAGAGGGATTCACCATCTTTTTGTTTGAAGGTTTGAACATCCACTCTAAGCTTGCTCAGCTTTTGAGAAGGAAAGTACTTGGCCAAGAAGGCCGTGACCAGCTTATCCCAAGAGTCCAGGCTATCTTTAGGTTGTGAATCCAACCATGTTCTAGCTCTGTCTCTTACAGCAAAAGGGAAAAGCATAAGCCTGTAGACTTCAGGATCAACTCCATTAGTCTTAACAGTATCACAGATCTGCAAGAACTCAGTTAAAAACTGGTAAGGATCTTTAGATGGAAATTCATAAAATTTATAGTTCTGTTGCATTAGAGCAACTAATTGAGGTTTCAACTCAAAATTGTTTGCTCCAATGGCAGGGATTGAGATGCTTCTTCCATGGAAGTTGGGTTTAGGTGCAGTATAGTCACCAAGCATCCTCCTAGCATTGTTATTATTTTCAGCTGCCATCTCTTATTCTTTTTCGAAAATTTCCTCAAAGTTGTCTATGAAGTTTTGTGTTTTAGCTTCTCTTAGTTTCCTCTTCAGAGTCCTTTCAGGTTCAGGATCTGCTTCAACAAGAATGTTCTTGTCCTTGCTCCTGCTCATATGAAAAAGAAGGGAACGGAAAATAATAATAGGGATCCTCTTTGTCCAGATATAGAGGTTCCTTTATGTGAGTAGAAGAGAAGAAGAATAAGAATGAAGAAGGAGAAGAAGAAAAATTCGAACACAGAGGAGAAGAGGGGGTTCGAATTTTTGATGAATGGAGAAGAAGTGTTAGTGAATAAATAAATAGAGAGTTAAGAGAGAGAAAAATTCGAAAATTAATTTTGAAAAAAAGGTTAGTGATTTTCGAAAATTAATAATGAAAAAGTAGTTAGGTAGTTTTGAAAAAGATATTAGAGGAAGATAAGATAAGATAAAAAAAGATATGATAAAAAAAAGATTTGATTTTTAAAAGATATGGTTTTGAAAGATATGATTGAAATTAGTTTGAAAAGATTTGAGTTTTAAAAATCACAATTAATGACTTGACTCACAAGAAACCAAAAAGATATGATTCTAGAATTTAAAGTTTGAATCTTTCTTAACAAGAAAGTAACAAACTTGAAATTTTTGAATCAAAACATTAATTGATGATGTAATTTTCAATATGAGATAAAGATAAGAAAAAGACTTTGAAAAATTTTCAAAAAGATTTTTGAAATTTTTGAAAATGATAAAAAAATGGAAAAGATATGATTTTTGAAAAAGATTTTAAAAAGATAAGATTTTTAAAAAGATAAGATATTTTTTTATTTTTTTTGAATTTTTATGATGAGAGAGAAAAACACAAAAAATGACTCAATGCATGGAACTTTTGGATCAAACATATGATGCATGCAAGAACACTATGAATGTTCAAGATGAACACCAAGAACACTTTGAAGATCATGATGAACATCAAGAACATGTTTTTAAAAAAATTTCAAAGCAAAGAAAACATGCAAGACAACAAACTTAGAAATCTTTCATGTTTAGACACTATGAATGTAATAATGCATATGAAAAACATCATACAACACAAAACAAGAAAACATAAAGATCAAACAAGAAAATTCATCAAGAACAACTTGAAGATCATGAAGAACACTGAATGCATGAATTTTTCGAAAATTTTATGCAAAATTAAAACATGCAATTGACACCAAACTTATGACTTGACACAAGACTCAAACAAGAAACACAAAATATTTTTTGTTTTTATGATTTTCTAATTTTTTTTGTATTTTCTTTTATTATTTTTCGAAAACATGAAGGAAAAAGAAAATAAGAAATTCAAAATTTTTAAGAAGAGTTCCAGGAATCATACACTGATAATCTAAGGCTTCGGTCCAGGAATTAGACATGGCTTACTAGCCAGCCAAGCTTTTTAGTAAAAGCTTCAGTTCAAAACACTAGACATGGCCTATGGCCAGCCAAGCTTTAGAATACAAATTAGTCATACAACAGCAGATGGATTAGCAACAGCTAGCTTGCTCTTGTGATGATGGGTTGAAGTCTCGGTACAAAAGATTAGACATGGCTTTACAGCCAGCCAGACTTCAACATATCATCATGAAACTCTAGAATTCATTCTTAAAAATTTAGAATTAATTTTCGAAAATATTAATGAACAAATAACTTAAAATTAAAATAAAATTACCTAATCTGAGCAACAAGATGCACCGTCAGTTGTCCATACTCATCTATCCCCGGCAACAGCGCCAAAAACGTGGTGTTGTTGCCGGATCAGAAAAACTTGGCGCTGTTGTTGCACGTAATTGTGATTCAAACAATCCCTGGTAACAGCGCCAAAAACTTGGTGGACAAAATTGTGATTTATGCTTAAATTGTTGTTCGAAATTGATTCCCCAGTAATGGCCCCAAAAACTTGGTGCTCAATACCATGGTCTAAAAATAATTTCACAACTCCGCTCAACTAACCAGCAAGTGTACTGGGTCGTCCAAATAATAAACCTTACGTGAGTAAGGGTCGATCCCACATAGATAGTTGGTATGAAGCAAGCTATAGTCATCTTGTAAATCTCAGTCAGGCGGATTTAAATGGTTATGGAGTTTTCGAAAATATAAAGATAATTAAAATAGGATAGAGATACTTATGTAAATCAATGGTGGGAATTTCAGATAACCGTATGGAGATGCTTGTTCCTTCTGAATCTCTGCTTTTCTACTGCTTTCATCCAATCCTTCTTACTCCTTTCCATGGCAAGCTGTATATTGGGGGATCACCGTTGTCAATGGCTACCGTCTGTCCTCTCAGTGAAAATGTTCCAAATGTGCTTTCACCGCACGGCTAATCATCTGTCGGTTTTCAATCAGGTTGGAATAGAATCCCATGATTCTTTTGCGTCTGTCACCAACGCCCAGCCTTCAGGAGTTTGAAGCTTGTCACAGTCATTCAATCCTTGAATCCTACTCGGAATACCACAGACAAGGTTTAGACTTTGTGGATTCTCAGGAATGCTGCCAATGGATTCTAGCTTATACCACGAAGATGCTGTTTAAAGGATCCAAGGGATACACACTCTAGCCTTTGTTGCTTGTAGAACGGAAGTGGTTATCAATCACACGTTCATAAGTGAGAATGATGATGAGCGTCACATAATCATCACATTTATCATGTTCTTAGGTGCGAATGAATATCTTAGAATAAGAATAAGATTAATTGAATAGAAAATAGTAGTAATTGCATTGAAACTTGAGGTACAGCAGAGCTCCACGCCCTTAATCTATGGTGTGTAGAAACTCCACCGTTGAAAGTACATAAGAACAGGGTCCAGGCATGGCCGAATGGCCAGCCCCCATAAACGTGATCAATAGCCTCCTCAGATGAACAATAGATTAAAACTGAGACCAAAAGATCCTAACACCATAGTAAAAAGTTCTATTTATACTAAACTAGTTACTAGGGATTACAAAGATAAGTCTAAGTGCATAAATCCACTTCCGGGGCCCACTTTGGTGTGTGCTTGGGCTGAGCCTTGAGCTTCCACATGCTTGGGCTGTTCCTGGGGTAAAACGCCAGATTGTAACCTGTTTTTGGCGTTTAACTCTACTTTGCAGCTTGTTTCTGGCGTTTAACGCCAGAATGGAACATGGAGCTGGCGTTAAACACCAGTTTACGTTGTCTATCTTCGAGCAAAGTATGGACTAGCTGGAAAGCCCTGGATGTCTATGATAAACCACTATTCTATGGTTTATCTTATGCTCAATTGAGTGGGTTTTATCAAGCTTTTCACCCACTTATTCATATGATTTGCATGTTTTACATTTTCCTTACTGATTTTGTGCTATGATTGAAAACATGCTTCTTTGAGCTTCAAATTGCTAATTATTAATCCTCCCCTATTACCATTAGATGACTTGATATGTGTGTTAAGTGAGTTTAGGGATTACAGGGCAGGAATGGCTCAGAGGATGGAAAGGAAGCATGCAAAAATGGAAGGAATACAAGAAGTTGAAGGAACTGCAAAGCTGTCAGCCTGACCCTCTCGCACTCAAACGGCTATAACTTTAGCTACAGAGGTCCAATCGACGCGGTTCCAATTGCGTTGGAAAGCTAACATTTGGGGCTTCCATTTGATATATAATTTGCCATAGTGGCCATACAGATAGGCGACGCGAACGTGTCATCCATGCGGACACGTCGCATCTGCGAAAATCAACGTGGCAGATTTCGCAAACAGCGAATCCTGGGCTATTTCCGGCCCAGTTTCAAGCTCAGAAAACACAGATTAAAGGCTGCAAAGTGGAGGAATGAAGGAGACACTTCAGATCATGCTTTGATAATTCACAATTTCTAGTTTTAGATGTAGTTTTTAGAGAGAGAGGTTTTCTCCTCTCTCTTAGGATTAGGATTAGGATTTTTAGAACTTAGAAATATTTTTATCTCATCTTTTTATCAGGTTCAATATCTTTTTATTTCGACTTCTCTTAATTGTTGATCATTGATGTTGCTTATTTGGCTTATGACTCTTCATATTTGGATTGATTTTATTTTATTAATATAATTGAGATATTTCAGACTTATATGTCACTGATGCTTGGGCTCTATCCAAATTATTTTCATTCAAGTAGATTTTATTCCCTTTTGGCCTTGGTTGATTAATTGGTAACTCTTGAGTTATCAAACTCATTGTTGACTGAAAATTGGAATTCTTCAAGAATTAATTCGAGATCTAATAACTCTAACTTTTCCCAAGGAAAGACTGGGACTTGAGGATTCGAATTAATTCATTAACTTAACTTACCTTCATAGTTAGAGGTTAACAAAATGGGAGAAAAATCAAATTCTCATCACAATTGATAAGGATAACTAGGATAGGACTTCCAGCTCTCATATCTTGCCAAGAGTTTATTTTATAGTTATTTATTTATTTTAATTGTCATTTGAATTACTTGTCATACTTCCTCCTTATTTCCAAAACCCCCAATTTTACCTTTTTCATAGCCAATAATAAGAACATACCTCCCTACAGTTCCTTGAGAAGACGACCCGAGGTTTAAATACTCGATTATCAATTTTAAAGGGGTTTGTTACTTGTGACAACCAAAACGTTTGCACGAAGGGATTTCTGTTGGTTTAGAATCTATATCTACAACGCGACTATTTTTATAAAATTCTTTACTAGCAAAAATCCTAACGTCAAAATGGCGCCGTTGCCGGGGAATTGCAAACATGTGCCTTATTATTGGTTATTGTAAATATTTTTCAAAAAAAAAATCATATCTTTTTCAAAATCCCATCTTATCTTTTTCAAAATCTTATCTTTTTCAAAATATTTTCTTTTTGTTAGTTTTTGTTTCTATTTTTTTCATTCATTAATTCACATTCATTTTGCTTCTTGATTACTAGTATTAACATGAGTACTTCTTTGATTGACATATGAAACTTGTCTTGAAAGTACTGAAGATTCTGATGTACATATGATATTTGTTGGATCACTAATAAGCAATAATATTTAAATAAAGTCTTTGAGCCTTAACAAGTGTAAATGAATCTGTGTTTTCTTTTTTTTTTCTTTCCTTTTTACTTGCATTTTAATTTCATCTTGCATCAACTTGTGTTGAACATTGCAAGGTATGTCTTCATTTTAGCTTGCAAATTTTGTTTTTGAATTCCATTATCCTGTTAATGATTGGATTGAAATTTTGTTCTGCTGATTAGTGGCTATGGTTAGCATAGCGTCACATATCTCAACCTTTTTTTTCTTGTTTCAGTTGTTTGAATCTAGTGATCCAGTTTTCATTCCAGTTCCTGATAACTCTGCCAATAAGAGGAGGTTTACTCTGTCTTGCCCTTAGAAACTATGCTCATGTTCCTTTTATGAAGTGTCTCTAATGTTGTGACGTGATTGAGAATTAGTGATTGCTGATAAGGAGGTCTAGTGTAGTTTGAATCAAATAATTCCCTGTTCTTACTATTCCATAATAAGTGCCAATAAGTACTAACATAAAACTCTCTCTCTGATCATACATTCCAATATTTTCCACAAGGTTATTTTAGAACCATTATGGTCTGTGCTCCATATTCTTGTTGGGATAAGACTAATAAACTACTTAATTGCATTCCTAGCTAGTGTCGTAATAAGAAACCTTTATCTAATCATATTTTAATTCCATCGTTTTAGTTAAATATATCAATTAGTCTTATTTGATTGTAATCAATTTAGGCTAGTCAAATAATTTTAATTTACTGGTTCAGTTAAATAAATATTAAAAGAATTTAAATTTTATATATATATATATATATATATATATATATATATATATATATATTAATTCATTAATTAACCACAAACTCTTAAATAAAACTAATTTTAGAGTTTGAATTCAGTAATCCTCCTTGAATTGAAACTGAAGATTCGATCTTATGTATCCAAAGATATCTTACAATTAGCTTAAGATTTAAGTCAAGTTCATAATTTGAAAAGGGACTATATCATATTCTCTCGTGTAAAATTTTTTAATAATTTTGTATACAACTGTGTGTTGGGTTTTATTAATCATAAGTCATCTTGTGGTAAAGATTAAGCGCAAATAGAATCCAATATGTTGCATAAAATGTGCTTGCATATACTTGGTTAGAGAGTAAAGTATACCAATACACTAAATAAAAATACCAATACACTAAATTATTCTCTTTAATTATTATGTTTTGCTATTTGAGTTTAATTTGCAGAGGAGGCTCGGTATTGCTGTTTCCCTTTATTAATTATTCTCTTTCATTTCTTTATTTTTATTTTACAAATTAAACTCACTCATGGATTTAATTTCTGGTTTTATTAGGCATTTGCTTGGGTTTCTTCTATTTCTGGGATTAAAGTGGATACTGATTTTTCTCTCACCAGTTTCTTGCTCTTGCTTTTGAACAAATGCTTGTTGAGGTAAAATAATAATTATATTTTTTTTTGTTTTAAATATGTTATAAGTCTATTATAGCTTTATAGTTAGTTTATTATGTTAGAAGTCCCATATATATTTAGTAGTACACATGTCTAGTAATTATTTTTTCCTACTTAAAGTTTAACTAGCAACAATGAATAAATCTTGGATTGCTAAGCCACGAAACTCAGATAAATATATAGTTGGTCTAGAAAACTTCTTGGATTTTGCATTTTAACATGGAGCAATTGAGAATAGTAAGATAATATGTCCGTGTCCAATTTATTAGATAGCGATGCTATTGAAGATAATGTAGCTACTAACTTGGCAAGGGATATGTTTGAATGAAAATTTGTACAAAATTTTACCAAAGGTAACATTTTAAACTTTTTATTTATTATGTGCTTGACATTTTACCAAATGTTGATGATGTTATTAATTAATAGTATTTATTTATTGAAGCAGATTTCATATGGGAAAACAACCACTAATAATAATAGCAGAGGCAGAGCTTTGTACTAAAGTTGGAATTGTTACCAGAGGTATTGTTATCACTATTACCCTTTTTAATTAATACTATTTGTTGCTATTGAGCTTTTTTGTGTGCTGCATGCATTTGTTATTTAATTTCCTATAAGGTATATCCTGTAAGGTATACTATGAATGGCTTCCTTTAATAATTGTTATTCCTTCTACTACTTTGTGCTTTGAGTTCCAGTATGATATATCACAACAGGTTAGTACTAACCTCTGTGCAAGTGTATGTATTGTAAATATGCATTTCCCTAAGTTTCCATCATATACTAGTGCAGGAGGTAAAATTGAGTTACAACTTCAATAAGTTCTTTCGTGACACCTTTTTTCTTCCGCCTTTTATCCATGATTATGTATTTTGATGTGGAGATATGATGCTAGTTATGAAGGTGATTGAATTCTGGCCACATTTCAGGCTTGGTTCCACAGTTCACATTCAGTCAACTAGAGTTGTTCTGACTTCAATTTTGTACTAAAATGTCGTTCTGTAATTTTAAGGAAAATTTACATTCTACGCATAATTCCTAGGATTGGAAATCGTTATGGAAGTTTTCCAATTGTCAAATAAATTAATATAATGTTTGGTTTTATTTGCTACATATTGTGTCTTGCTGTCTAATAGAATTTGGACCTTGCTTCTTTCATTTACCATAACTTTTCATTGATATATAGGGAGTTCTTGTCATCCCTTTTCATTGATATACAGGAAGTTCTTGTCATCCGTAAGATTCATCCATGTTTGCCATCTTTCAAGGCTGAATTCACTGCATCTGTTTCTCTGACTCGAGTTAGAGATATTGCTCACCGAAATGACATCCCACATGACCTCAAGGTTGTTTTTCCACAGTACCTCAAGTATGTAATCCCATTTTAGTTTAATGTAAATGATAGATTGCCTGTTTCATGCAAGATGGGTAAACCCTTGTGTTGGTGCTACTTCTATGCTACTGTTTTTATATATTAGATGGTGCTACTTCTATGCTGTTTTTATTTTGAGACTTTATATGTAATTAGACGATATTGAAATATTAAAGTTGTTGTTTTATTTTATTTTTTAAAGAAAAACAATAATAGTTATGTAGAATAATATCATATGGAATTATGTTTGGAACTATTGACATTAAGAATTTTTTTATATATAGAGTTATGTCTTATATTGAGAAACTGTGTTATAAAACATTTAGTTTTTAAATTGATATTAAAAAATAAATTTCTAATTTGAGAGTATATGAATGAGATGAGATTAATGAATGATTTGAAATTAAAAATAAATAATTAATTACAGGATTTGTGGAGGTTTGAAAATCACACAAATAGTTAATTCTTGTTAAATTAAAAAATCTATTTGTGGGGGTTTTAAACGGCCACAAAAGTCATTTAAAACCGTCACAAAAGTCCAAAATAAAACCCCCACTAAACACTCACAAAACCCCCACAAAAGTCCTCGTGGTACCTCAAATTTTGGGGGTTTTAGAAACCTCCACAAACTATTTGGTGGGAGTTATAATCCTCCACAAATAAGAAAAAAAACCTCCACAAATAAACAAAAATCTTGTAGTGTGATTCCAATGTTATTGTTAGGAATGGACACTATAATGAGAACAGAAATATGCATCAAGGTCAAAGTAATCAAAGATGGACGGAGCCAAGAGGATCTGATTAACCCTTTAGGCAACAACACCTTCCAAGATATCATGGACGAAGACCATTCTGCAATGCATACCAAAAAGATAGATATCCTCAACATGACTTTGGACCACCATACTCACAAGCCTCTTTCCACCAAACACCTTCATATGACCCTACTCCTTATCCACCACACCAACTACCCTACGAGCCATACTTAGAACCACCACCTCAATATTCACCATCTCCATATCCTTATCAAGAGGAACCACCTTCCTACCATGAACCCTTTCTCCCAACAAATGAACCCTCCTATCCACCCCAAACCTCCATGGAAAAAGCATTTACCAATCTAAACTCTACTATACAAGCTCTCGTCACCCAAATCGGACCACCGAATACCTTCAACAATCAACCCTCAAGCTCTAGTGCACTTTCTTTTCAACCATATAATGATCCATCCATTCCATCACCACCCATCCCATCACCACCATCCATGGAAGAGGACCCACATCCATCAATCGAAGAGCAAGATGATCCCAGTTATGCTATTGAACTGGAGCAAGAGTCACGGGATCATTTCAAGGAAACAGTAGATCAATTTCATGCAACCCTTCATCAATTTGAGCAAGCAATAAGTCAATTACCTTCCGGACGTTCGGACACTCAAGGAACCCCCATGGCTTCATGTGGAGAATCTAATGACGAACGTAGCATGAAGGAGACACTAGAGACTCCAGTGGACAATAAGGAGCATGACTTTGTACTGGAACAAGTGGAGGAAGCCATAATAGTTGCAGAGGAAGAAGTGGTTGAAGATTTAGGAGATGCAAAACCTCCACGGGAACCTCAAGTCACAGAACCCTCTTCTAAGGAGTTTGAATTTGTTGTTGAGGAGGGTGTACAACCCCCAAGGCATGTTATAGTTGAAGACTTGGAAGAGGTTGATCAAAAGATGGAGATTCAAGAAGAAAAAGCACAACCTTCCATGCCCTTGGTGAACAATGAAGAGGAAATTGAATCAGAAGAAAGCTACCAAGAGGAAGAGGTTGATATTAAAGAAGCTTGCAAAGAGGTGGTAGTTGTCAAAGAAGAGCACAAGGGAGTGGAGCTTGCACATTCATTAGAAACACCTCCCCCTAAGTTGCCATCATCCTTCACAACATTGAAGTGGGTAAAATTCGTATCCCTTAGCTTTCTAATTCCACTTGAATATGGGCTACTGGAGATGGATGGTCAACTTAGAGCTCTCTGTGGCATTAAGAGTAAGAAGAAGATGGTTAGTGATAAGATTTATCCTGCAAGGTTCAACATGGTTGTGTGCTCCACATTTAAACGCAAAGGTTGGTGTAGAGCTCAACTGAATGGGTCTAGGAAGTTGTCTGGCTGCTTCAGTGAGAATTCAGACTGTTTACCACCCGGCTGGAACAATATTGCTCAACAAGAAGACGGGTGCAAAAGCAAGATTTGGGACCCCGGAATTCAATCTAGAAATCAACACTCTTGGGGCCTTGTCACGTGCTTTAACTTACTTGAAGGCTTTCTGCGCCTAGTTTGGGACCCTGGAGGCTACTGGAACTCCAAACATTGGTGGGGATTTTTGGATGAGTTCTAGCACAAGCCACCATAACAGGAAGCTTCTCAATTGTCCAACTTAAGGACTTTAACTAAAAGTGCTAGGTGGGAGACAACCCACCACGGTATGATCGTCCCTTTTCAGTTTTAATTCTAGTATGTTTTGTTTGTTTTTGAATTTTTACTGAACCTGGAATCATGCATAGCATTCATATTAAGCATTGCACTCTGCATACTGCATAATCAAAAATAAAAAAATAAAATAAAAAAATAATAAATAAATAATAAATAAATAAATCGCACATGACGCGGCAGCATCGCTGACGCGTCCGCGTCACTAGTGCGTTGGGGGAAAAAATAATCGAACAGAGAGTCACGCGAAAGCGTGGCTAGAGGCACGCCATTAGCATAATTTAACCCCACGCGACCGCGTCGCTTACGCGACCGCGTCATGTGGAACTTTGGCATCCCACGCGACCACGTCACCCACGCGGCCGCATGCCATGAAAATCGACGTCAAAAAGGTACATGGCCGAAAGTTGTGCTGGAATTGGGCTGGACTCGTGCTAGAAGCCCAAGCCCTCCCACGCGAACGCGTGCCCCACGCGGCCGCGTCATCTTTCAAAAATTGCCATCCACGCGATCGCGTCACCCACGCGACCGCGTCACCCACGCGACCGCGTCACCCAGATTTTTGGCAAAATGCAATTCAAACAGAGAGTTGTGCGAATGCGAGGCTGCACTCGTGCCACTAGCACAAATCAAGTGACGCGATTGCGTGACCCACGCGTCCGCGTTGCCTGACCTTATTGCGCACCACGCGGCCGCGTCACCCACGCGTCCGCGTCGCCAGCGTCGCACACCTTAACCTAATATGCCAAAATATTTTATCTTTTCTTCCTCAATCCTAATTTTTCCTCCCTCCTTTCTAACTTACTTCTTCTTCCCTTCTATCCCTTCTGATTTCTCTTATCTTTCATTTTCTTTTACTTAATTGCATACTTTCATTCATTGCATTATTTTCATTGGTGTTGGAATTTTATTTGGGTCATTGTTTTTTCTATATTTTTGTGGATTATTTGACAATTATATATTACTTTTTAAAGGGTTGCTTGCATGTTCAATTTAATACTTTCAAATAGCTTATTTACCATGCATGCTATGTGTTTGTGAAAATGCCCGTATGGCATTGTGCACTATTTTTAAGATTTCTTTTAATCTATTACTATAAATGCTTGCTTTTCACAAAGCCCTTTTTTATATTTTATTAATTAAATATAATTGTTATTACAAACAGGATTGTTAGTTTGAAAGACTTGGTAATCTAACTTGGACATTGAATGCTTGATCTATGCTACTCATGCCTTTGCCAGCATGCCAATAAACATCTTGCATTTAACTGTCATCACATGCACTTACTATATTTCCATTGATGACTTTTCACATGTAGTCATGACCATGTGTTAACATCATTCTTCTTTACTGTGCATTGATTACCACCTTTCCCGCTCTCTTCCTTCCTGGATCCCCTAGCTTTACTTGTTACTTTCCTTTTTCCCCTTTCAGGATGGCCAACAAGAAGGGTAAAGAGAGAAAGCTACTCCCAAACCACCGGCAAGGAAAGAAACACAAAAGAGCACTAGCTGAGGAACTACAACCCCCATCCACCTGCACATCTCAGTATGCACCGAGGACGGTGTAATCTTTAAGTGTGGGGAGGTCGATACCGATCTCCACGGGTTAGTTAGTCCCTTCTCAACACCAATTTTTGTTTTTCATTGTTGCATTTGCATGTTTGATTGCATGTTTATTTTTTTGTGCATATTTCACCACTTGGTTAAAGTAATATTTTCTTTTTCAAGAAATTTTTATAGTATTTCACTAATTTTAATAAAACTTTTTGAAAAACTTATTTGAAGAAATATTATTTTGGAACATAGCTTAGAGCTCGAACACACAAAACCAGTGAGATTTTGAGCCTATTTGATTGGTTGCATTCTATCAACCAATATTTTATTTTTGATGTGTGTTTTTTTTCTCTAAAATTGTAATCTTTGTCTTGCTTAATTCTATATTTCCATCATTTGATGTATGCATGCACTTATATGATTGAGGCCTTGTTTCACTAAGCTTACATACCCATATGGCCTTACCCTTTCATTATCCTTTGCAAACCAATTTGAGCCTAATATACCCGTTTGTTCTTTACTTTAGCTCATTACTAACTCTAAGCGGAAAACAATAATGTCCTTAATTTGAATCCTTGGTTAGCTTAGACTAGTAAAAGTTCTCATGATTTAAGTGTGGGGATGTTAGATTTGAAATTATTTGGTTTGAATAATTGGGTGTTGTATATTTTAGTGAAAATGTGCAAAATAATAGTTGAGCACATATTATTGCATTCAATACTTTAATCATATGCATTGAGAAAAAGAAAAGAGCAATTAATAAAAGGGGACAAAATGCCCCAAAGTAAGTGTTTGTATTAATGCATATGTACTAAACTCAATGTTAGGATGCATGAACATGTGGAAAGCACAGTTAATGGGAAGTTAGATTTTGCATTTTAATTAAATGGATTGTCTTAAGTTAGGTGGGAAGTTTATGTTAATTAAGGATTCAAATTTTAGTCCACTTGGCCAAATACAATCCTACCTTGACCCTAACCCCATTATAACCCTTAAAAGACCTCTTGATTTGTGTATTGGTGCATTAAATTTTTGTTGATTGTTAGATGAAGAGCAAGCTAGAGAAAGCAAGATTAGTAGAGAATTGAGAGAATTAACCCTAGACACTTGAGAGTTAGAGTGATATACACTACCAAGTAAGGGTTCAGCGCTTAATTCTATGTTCCCTGCTTTTATGAGCTATCTTCTTCTTGCAAGTTATTTGTATTGTATTTTGTGATTTGAATTAGTGAAATCCAGTTCATATTTATTCTTGAAAGATTTATTTACTTTTTCACCAAGTAGGTAGAAACATTTTTGCATTTAGTTGCATTCATAGGTTACATCTCATACATTCTATCATTCCTCTTCATCTCTTTATAGTTTCTCTT
Organism: Arachis stenosperma; assembly: GCF_014773155.1. Classification (NCBI taxonomy): domain Eukaryota; kingdom Viridiplantae; phylum Streptophyta; class Magnoliopsida; order Fabales; family Fabaceae; genus Arachis; species Arachis stenosperma. Next base: position 56,307,949 of record NC_080377.1, on the reverse strand, counting down.
GAGCTTAGCATGAGGACATGCTATTGTTTAAGTGTGGGGAGGTTGATAAACCACTATTCTATGGTTTATCTTATGCTCAATTGAGTGGGTTTTATCAAGCTTTTCACCCACTTATTCATATGATTTGCATGTTTTACATTTTCCTTCCTGATTTTGTGCTATGATTGAAAACATGCTTCTTTGAGCTTCAAATTGCTAATTATTAATCCTCCCTTATTACTATTAGATGTCTTGATATGTGTGTTAAGTGATTTCAGGGATTACAGGGCAGGAATGGCTTAGAGGATGGAAAGGAAGCATGCAAAAGTGGAAGGAATACAAGAAGTTGAAGGAACTGCAAAGCTGTTAGCCTGACCCTCTCGCACTCAAACGGCTATAATTTTAGCTACAAAGGTCCAAACGACGCGGTTCCAGTTGCGTTGAAAAGCCAACGTCCGGGGCTTTGATGAGCGGATAACTTGTACGCTTTTTGGCATTGTTTTTAGTATGTTTTTAGTAGTTTTAGTTGAGTTCTTAGTATATTTTTATTAGTTTTTAGTTAAAATTTACTTTTCTGGACTTTACTATGAGTTTGTGTGTTTTTCTATGATTTCAGGTATTTTCTGGCTGAAATTGAGGGACCTGAGCAAAAATCTGATTCAGAGACTGAAAAGGACTGCAGATGCTGTTGGATTCTGACCTCCCTGCACTCGAAGTGGATTTTCTGGAGCTACAGAAGCCCAATTGGCGCTCTCTTAACGGCGTTGGAAAGTAGACATCCTGGGCTTTCCAGCAATATATGATAGTCCATACTTTGCCCAAGATTTGATGGCCCAAACCGGCGTTCAAAGTCACCTACAGAATTTCCAGCGTTAAACGCCGGAACTGGCACCAAAATGGGAGTTAAACGCCCAAACTGGCACCAAAGCTGGCGTTTAACTCCAAGAAGAGTCTCTACACGAAAAATGCTTCATTGCTCAGCCCAAGCACACACCAAGTGGGCCCGGAAGTGGATTTTTATGTCATTTACTCATCTTTGTAATCCTTAGGCTACTAGTTCCCTATAAGTAGGACCTTTTACTATTGTATTTTCATCTTTCAATCTGAGGATCTTTTGATCATGTTTTTATGATTGAACCCTCTTTGGGAGGCTGGCCATTCGGCCATGCCTAGACCTTGTTCTTATGTATTTTCAACGGTGGAGTTTCTACACACCATAGATTAAGGTGTGGAGCTCTGCTGTACCTCGAGTATTAATGCAATTACTATTGTTCTTCTATTCAATTCCGCTTGATCTTTGTCCAAGATATCACTTGTTCTTCAACTTGATGAATGTGATGATCCGTGACACTCATCATCATTCTCACTTATGAACAAAGTGACTGACAACCACTTCTGTTCTACAAGCAACAAGGCTCTAGTGAATATCTCTTTGATTCCTGATACACGGTGCATGGTTGATCGCCTGACAACCGAGTGCTCGCCTGACAACCGAGCCAACCATTCCGTGAGATCAGAATCTTCGTGGTATAGGCAAGAACTGATGGCGGCATTCAAGAGAATCCGGAAGGTCTAACCTTGTCTGTGGTATTCTGAGTAGGATTCAATGATTGAATGACTGTGACGTGCTTCAAACTCCTAGCAGGCGGGGCGTTAGTGACAGACGCAAAAGAATCACTGGATTCTATTCCGGCCTGACCGAGAACCGACAGATGATTAGCCATGCTGTGACAGAGCATAGGAACGTTTTCACTGAGAGGATGGGAGGTAGCCACTGACAACGGTGAAACCCTTGCATAAGCTTGCCATGGAAAGGAGTAAGAAGGATTGGATGAAGACAGTAGGAAAGCAGAGAGACGGAAGGGAAGGCATCTTCATACGCTTATCTGAAGCTCTCACCAATGATATACATAAGTATCTCTATCTTTATCTTTATGTTTTATTCATCATCTATACCCATTTGAGTCTGCCTGACTAAGATTTACAAGGTGACCATAGCTTGCTTCATACCAACAATCTCCGTGGGATCGACCCATACTCGCGTAAGGTTTATTACTTGGACGACCCAGTGCACTTGCTGGTTAGTTGTGCGAAGTTGTAGTGATCACGATTTCGTGCACCAAGTTTTTGGCGCCATTGTCGGGGATTGTTTTGTGTATGGACAACTGACGGTTCATCTTGTTGCTTAGATTAGGTATTTTTCTTCAGAGTTATTGAGAATGAATTCTAGTGTTTCATGATGATCTGTTGAAATCTGGCTGGCTGAGAAGCCATGTCTAATCTTATTGGACCGAGGTTTCAACTAATCATCACAATAGTTTGTTGATTTCTATCAATCTTGCTATTGGAGCAATGATCTGCTAAGGCTTGGCTGGCCATTGGCCATGTCTAGTGTTTTGGACCGAAGCTTTCTTTGAAAGCTTGGCTGGCTGTGAAGCCATGTCTAATTCCTGGACCGGAGTCTTAGACTAACATTGCAATGATTCCTGGAATCCAGATTAAGAATTCTGAAACCTTTATTTTCCATTTTCATATAATTTTCGAAAAAAGCACAAAAAAAAATTTCAAAATCATAAAAACCAAAAAATATTTTATGTTTCTTGTCTGAGTCTAGTGTCTAATTTTAAGTTTGGTGTCTTGCATGCATTGTTATTTGATTTTAGTTGCATCTTGATTATTCCTTATCATTAAAAATCCAAAAATATTTTTCATTTGTGTCTTTTCAAGTCAATAATACGGAGAATTAAAGACTCATAACATACTGCAGAGGAATTACACAGAAAAAGCTGGGCGTTCAAAACGCCCAGTGAAGAAGGACAGACTGGCGTTTAAACGCCAGCCAGGGTACCTGGTTGGGCGTTTAACGCCCAAAAAGGTAGCATTTTGGGCGTTAAACGCCAGAATGGATACCAGGATGGCACAAGAGGGAAGATTTTGTTTTCAAATCAATTTTTTTTTTCAAGTTTTCAAAGTTTTTCAAAATCAAATCTTTTTCAAATCATATCTTTTCAATCAAATGTTTTCAAAATCAATTTCTTTCCTTTTTCAAAGATACTTGCTAACAATTAATGATTTGATTGAACATTTCAAGTATGTTGCCTTTTCTGTTGAGAAAGGTTTAATGTTTGAATCATATCTTTTCTTGTTAGGCAAGTCATTAATTTTTAAAATCAAATCTTTTTAATTTGTTTGTTTTTTTTAAATCATATCTTTTCAATCATATCTTTTTAAACCCATAATTTTTTTTATCATATCTTTTTTTTTTAATCACATCTTTTTCAAAACAGTTTTTAATCATATCTTTTTAATTTCTAATTTCAAAATCTTTTTCAAAAATTACTTGATCTCTTTTTCACTCTTGATTTTCGAAAATCAAATTAAAAGTTTTTCAAAATGTTTTTAAAATCTTTTTAACTAATTTTCGAAAAAGCTCTTCCCCTCTTCTCACATCCTTCTATTTATGGAGTACCACTCCTCCTCAATGCACAATTCGAACTCTATCTGATTAAGTTCGAATTCTCTCCTTCTTCCTTCTATTTTTCTGTTCTTCTGACACCTCAAGGAATCTCTATACTGTGACATAGAGGATTCCATATTTTCTTGTTCTCTTCTCTTTCATATGAGCAGGAGCAAAGACAAAGGCATTCTTGTTGAAGCTGACCCTGAACCTGAAAGGACCTTGAAGCGAAAGCTAAGAGAAGCTAAGGCACAACTCTCTGTAGAGGACCTAACAGAAATCTTCAAAGAAGAAGAACCCATGGCAGCCGAAATCAACAACAATGCAAGGAAGGTGCTAGGTGACTTTACTGCACCTACTCCCGACTTCTATGGGAGAAGCATCTCTATCCCTGCCATTGGAGCAAACAACTTTGAGCTTAAGCCTCAATTAGTTTCTCTAATGCAACAGAATTGCAAGTTCCATGGACTTCCATTGGAAGATCCTCATCAGTTCTTAGCTGAATTCTTGCAAATCTGTGACACTGTCAAGACTAATGGGGTTGACCCTGAGGTCTACAGACTTATGCTATTCCCTTTTGCTGTAAGAGACAGAGCTAGGATATGGTTGGACTCACAACCTAAAGAAAGCCTGGACTCATGGGAAAAGCTAGTCAATGCCTTCTTGGCAAAGTTCTTTCCACCTCAAAAATTGAGTAAGCTTAGAGTGGAAGTCCAAACCTTCAGACAGAAGGATGGAGAATCCCTCTATGAAGCTTGGGAAAGATACAAACAACTGATCAGAAAATGTCCTTCTGACATGCTTTCTGAATGGAGCATCATAGGTATTTTCTATGATGGTCTCTCTGAACTATCCAAGATGTCTTTGGATAGCTCTGCTGGAGGATCTCTTCATCTGAAGAAGACGCCTACAGAAGCTCAAGAGCTAATTGAAATGGTTACAAATAACCAATTCATGTACACTTCTGAAAGGAATCCTGTGAACAATGGGACTAATCAGAAGAAAAGAGTTCTTGAGATTGATACTCTGAATGCCATTCTGGCTCAGAACAAGATATTGACTCAACAAGTCAATTTGATTTCTCAAAGTCTGTCTGGAATGCAAAATGCACCAAGCAGTACTAAGGATGCTTCATCTGAAGAAGAAGCTTATGATCCTGAGAACCCTTCAATGGAAGAGGTGAATTACCTAGGAGAACCCTATGGAAACACCTATAATTCTTCATGGAGAAATCACCCAAATTTCTCATGGAAGAATCAAGAGAGACCTCAACAAGGTTTCAACAACAATAATGGTGGAAGAAACAGGTTTAGCAATGGCAAGCCTTTTCCATCATCTTCTCAGCAACAGACAGAGAATTCTAAGCAGAACCCCTCTGACTTAGCAACCATGGTCTCTGATCTAATCAAAACCACTCAAAGTTTCATGACTGAAACAAGGTCCTCCATTAGAAATTTGGAGGCACAAGTGGGACAGCTGAGCAAGAAAGTTACTGAACTCCCTCCAAGTACTCTTCCAAGCAACACAGAAGAAAATCCAAATAGAGAGTGCAAGGCCATCAACATGGCCGAATTTGGAGAGGAAGGAGAGGAAGTGAACGCCACTGAGGAGGACCTTAGTGGGCGTGCACTGACCTCCACTAAGTTCCCAAATGAGGAACCATGGGAATCTGAGGCTCAAAATGAGACCATAGAGATTCCATTGGATTTACTTCTGTCATTCATGAGCTCTGATGAGTATTCTTCCTCTGAAGAGGATGAGTATGTCACTGAAGAGCAAGTTGCTAAATACCTTGGAGCAATCATGAAGCTAAATGACAAGTTATTTGGAAATGAGACTTGGGAGAATGAACCTCCTTTGCTCACCAAAGAACTGGATGACTTGTCTAGGCAGAAATTACCTCAAAAGAGACAAGATCCTGGGAAGTTTTCAATACCTTGTACCATAGGCACCATGACCTTCAAGAAGGCTCTGTGTGACTTAGGGTCAAGTGCAAACCTCATGCCTCTCTCTGTAATGGAGAAGCTAGGGATCTTTGAGGTGCAAGCTGCAAGAATCTCATTAGAGATGGCAGACAATTCAAGAAAACAAGCTCATGGACTTGTAGAGAATGTTTTGGTGAAGATTGAAGACCATTACATCCCTACTGATTTCATAGTCCTAGAGACTGGGAAGTGCATGGATGAAACCATCATCCTTGGCAGACCCTTCCTAGCCACAGCTAAGGCTGTGATTGATGTTGATGGAGGTGAACTGATCATTCAAGTGAATGAAGAATCCTTTGTGTTTAAGGCTCAAGGATATCCCTCTGTCACCATGGAGAGGAAGCATGAAGAGCTTCTCTCAATTCAGAGTCAAACAGAGCCCCCATAGTCAAACTCTAAGTTTGGTGTTGGGAGGCCACAACCAAACTCTAAGTTTGGTGTTGAACCCCCACATTCAAACTCTAAGTTTGGTGTTGGGAGGTTCCAACATTGCTCTGAGTATCTGTGAGGCTCTATGAGAGCCCTCTGTCAAGCTACTGACATTAAAGAAGCGCTTGTTGGGAGGCAACCCAATGTTACATTTTATCTATTTCCTTTTGTTATTTTATGTTTTTTGTAGGTTGATGATCATGAGAAGTCACAAAATCAAGTGAAAAAGTAAAAACAGAATGAAAAACAGGAAGAAAAACAGCACACCCTGGAGGAAGAACTTACTGGCGTTTAAACGCCAGTAAGGCTAGCAGGTGGGCGTTTAACGCCCAGTCTGGCACCATTCTGGGCGTTTAACACCAGAAAGGGGCACCAGACTGGCGTTAAACGCCAGAAAAGGGCAAGAACCTGGTGTTAAACGCCAGAAATGGGCACCAGCCCGGCGTTTAACGCCAGAAATGGCTCAAAACGTGATTTTGCATGCCATTTGGTGCAGGGATGACTTTTCCTTGACACCACAGGATCTGTGGACCCCACAGGACCCCCACCTACCCCACCACTCTCTCTCTTCTTCACCCATTCACCAATCACCTCAACACCTCTTCCCCAAAAAAACCCTTCACCTATCAAATCCCATCTTTCTCTTCACCACTCACATCCATCCTTCATAAAACCCCACCTACCTCACCCTTCAAATTCAAACCACTTTCCCTCCCAAACCCACCCATACATGACCGAACCATGAGCCCCCCTCTCCTATATATACCCTTCTTCACCCCTTCATTTTCACACAACCTAAACACCACTTTTCCCCCTCTTTGGCCGAACACTAAGCCACTCCCTTCTTCCTCATTTCTTCTTCTTCTACTCTCTTCTTTCTTCTTTTGCTCGAGGACGAGCAAACCTTTTAAGTTTGGTGTGGTAAAAGCATTGCTTTTTGTTTTTCCATAACCATTTATGGCATCCAAGGCCGGAGAAACCTCTAGAAAGAGGAAAGGGAAGGCAAAAGCTTCCACCTCCGAGTCATGGGAGATGGAGAGATTCATCTCAAGGGTGCATCAAGACCACTTCTATGAAGTTGTGGCCTTGAAGAAGGTGATCCCCGAGGTCCCTTTTTCACTCAAAAAGAGTGAATATCCGGAGATCCGACATGAGATCCGAAGAAGAGGTTGGGAAGTTCTTACCAACTCCATTCAACAAGTCGGAATCTTGATGGTTCAAGAGTTCTATGCCAATGCATGGATCACCAAGAACCATGATCAAAGTGTGAACCCGGATCCAAAGAATTGGCTTACTATGGTTCGGGGGAAATACTTGGATTTTAGTCCGGAAAATGTAAGGTTAGCATTCAACTTGCCCATGATGCAAGGAGATGAACATCCTTACACTAGAAGGGTCAACTTTGATCAAAGGTTGGACCAAGTCCTCACAGTCATATGTGAAGAGGGCACACAATGGAAGAGAGATTCAAGAGGGAAGCCAGTTCAATTGAGAAGGCATGACCTCAAACCCGTGGCTAGAGGATGGTTGGAGTTTATCCAACGCTCAATCATTCCCACTAGCAACCGGTCCGAAGTTACTCTAGACCGGGCCATCATGATCCATAGCATCATGATTGGAGAAGAAGTGGAAGTTCATGAGGTTATTGCCCAAGAACTCTATAAGGTGGCGGATAAGTCCTCTACCTTAGCAAGGTTAGCCTTTCCTCATCTCATTTGTCACCTCTGTTATTCAGTTGGAGTTGACATAGAGGGAGACGTCCTTATTGATGAGGACAAGCCCATCACCAAGAAAAGGATGGAGCAAACAAGAGACCCCTCTCATCATGAGATCCCTGAGATACCTCAAGGGATGCACTTTCCTCCACAAGACTATTGGGAGCAACTAAACACCTCCCTAGGAGAATTGAGTTCCAACATGGGACAACTAAGGGTGGAGCACCAAGAACATTCCATCCTCCTCTATGAAATTAGAGAAGATCAAAGAATCATGAGAGAGGAGCAACAAAGACAAGGAAGAGACATTGAGGAGCTCAAGCACTCCATAAGACCTTCAAGAGGAAGAACAAGCCGCCATCACTAAGGTGGACCCGTTCTTTAATCTCCTTGTTCTTTATTTTCTTGTTTTTCGAATTTCAGTGCTTATGTTTATCTATGTTTGTGTCTTATGATCATTAGTGTCTATGCCTTAAAGTTATGAATGTCCTATGAATCCATCACCTTTCTTGAATAAACAATGTTCTTAATTGAAAAAGATAAGAATTGCATGAATTTTGAATTTTATAACAGTTTAATTATTTTGATGTGGTGGCAATACTTTTGTTCTCTGAATGTATGCTTGAACAGTGCATATGTCTTTTGAATTTGTGGTTCATGAATGTTGGCTCTTGAAAGAATGATGAAAAAGGAGACATGTTACTGAGGATCTGAAAAATCATAAAAATGATTCTTGAAGCAAGAAAAAGCAGTGAATACAAAAAAAAAACGAAAAAAAAGGAGAAAAAGAAAGAAAAAGAAAGAAATAAAGTTGTGATCCAAGGCAAAAAGAGTGTGCTTAAGAACCCTGGACACCTCTAATTGGGGACTCTAGCAAAGCTGAGTCACAATCTGAAAAGGTTCACCCAATTATGTGTCTGTGGCATGTATGTATCCGGTGGTAATACTGGAAGACAGAGTGCTTTGGGCCACGGCCAAGACTCATGAAGTAGCTGTGTTCAAGAATCATCATACTTAACTAGGAGAATCAATGACATTATCTGGATTCTGAGTTCCTAAAGAAGCCAATCATTCTGAATTTCAAAGGATAGAGTGAGATGCCAAAACTGTTCAGAGGCAAAAAGCTAAAAGCCCCGCTCATCTAATTAATACTGATCTTCATAGATATTTTTGGAGTTCATTACATATTCTCTTCTTTTTATCTTATTTGATCTTCAGTTGCTTGAGGACAAGCAACAATTTAAGTTTGGTGTTGTGATGAGCGGATAATTTGTACGCTTTTTGGCATTGTTTTTAGTATGTTTTTAGTAGTTTTAGTTGAGTTCTTAGTATATTTTTATTAGTTTTTAGTTAAAATTCACTTTTCTGGACTTTACTATGAGTTTGTGTGTTTTTCTATGATTTCAGGTATTTTCTGGCTGAAATTGAGGGACCTGAGCAAAAATTTGATTCAGAGACTGAAAAGGACTGCAGATGCTGTTGGATTCTGACCTCCCTGCACTCGAAGTGGATTTTCCGGAGCTACAGAAGCCCAATTGGCGCGCTCTCAACGGCGTTGGAAAGTAGACATCCTGGGCTTTCCAGCAATATATGATAGTCCATACTTTGCCCAAGATTTGATGGCCCAAACCGGCGTTCAAAGTCACCTACAGAATTTCCAGCGTTAAACGCCGGAACTGGCACCAAAATGGGAGTTAAACGCCCAAACTGGCACCAAAGCTGGCGTTTAACTCCAAGAAGAGTCTCTACACGAAAAATGCTTCATTGCTCAGCCCAAGCACACACCAAGTGGGCCCGGAAGTGGATTTTTATGTCATTTACTCATCTTTGTAATCCTTAGGCTACTAGTTCCCTATAAGTAGGACCTTTTACTATTGTATTTTCATCTTTCAATATGAGGATCTTTTGATCATGTTTTTATGATTGAACCCTCTTTGGGAGGCTGGCCATTCGGCCATGCCTAGACCTTGTTCTTATGTATTTTCAACGGTGGAGTTTCTACACACCATAGATTAAGGTGTGGAGCTCTGCTGTACCTCGAGTATTAATGCAATTACTATTGTTCTTCTATTCAATTCCACTTGATCTTTGTCCAAGATATCACTTGTTCTTCAACTTGATGAATGTGATGATCCGTGACACTCATCATCATTCTCACTTATGAACAAAGTGACTGACAACCACTTCTGTTCTACAAGCAACAAGGCTCTAGTGAATATCTCTTTGATTCCTGATACACGATGCATGGTTGATCGCCTGACAACCGAGCCAACCATTCCGTGAGATCAGAATCTTTGTGGTATAGGCAAGAACTGATGGCGGCATTCAAGAGAATCCGGAAGGTCTAACCTTGTCTGTGGTATTCTGAGTAGGATTCAATGATTGAATGACTGTGACGTGCTTCAAACTCCTAGCAGGCGGGGCGTTAGTGACAGACGCAAAAGAATCACTGGATTCTATTCCGGCCTGACCGAGAACCGACAGATGATTAGCCATGCTGTGACAGAGCATAGGAACGTTTTCACTGAGAGGATGGGAGGTAGCCACTGACAACGGTGAAACCCTTGCATAAGCTTGCCATGGAAAGGAGTAAGAAGGATTGGATGAAGACAGTAGGAAAGCAGAGAGACGGAAGGGAAGGCATCTTCATACGCTTATCTGAAGCTCTCACCAATGATATACATAAGTATCTCTATCTTTATCTTTATGTTTTATTCATCATCTATACCCATTTGAGTCTGCCTGACTAAGATTTACAAGGTGACTGTTCCGAGGGTTACCTGAAATGTGTAGCTCGGTCTTCTGGCAAGGCCCGAGGTGGGGGGTCTGTGACCCGAGCTGGTTGTGCTGAACGGCGGGGGGTTGTACCTGCAATGACACTCCGATGCTTAAGTTAGCATGGGTCCAAGCAGATATCAAGTAGAATTAGAGTATGAGTTATACCTGGGTGCTCCAGTGTATTTATAGTAGTTGGCTGCGATCATCCCTGGATAAGATATTCTTATCTTATCTTATCTTTTGGGAGATTCATCTCTATCTTTGCGGAACCGCCTTTCCCAGGCCCTTTCGGCCTTTAGGTTTTGGGCTTAGTTCCTTCTGATGGGCCTTTCTTTGGCCTATTTGTCCGAGGTCCGACCTCGAACGTGGGCCTTGGGTCGAGGTCGGGCCTTCTATCAGCATTACCGAGTTTGGAGAGCTCGGTCAGGGTATGAACAGTGCCCCTGCCCGAGTTCGTCTTTTTTCAGAAGGTCGAGCTCGGGCATAGTAGTTTTTCAAAATTTGAAAACGGTCGTTTCAGCATTTATTGCTTGTTACCGTTTTCTTCCTCGATTTCCGTGCGGCGCTCTGTGGAGGCTTTATTTATTTGCCCCTTTCTTCATTTTTCTTTGTTTATTCATCACTTCTTTTCGAGCATCTTCTCTCTTTCTCTCTGTTCTTCGTCTTCCATTTTTTGTGCGTTTTTTTCAGAGTTCTTTTCTGCGCCGCCGTTTTTCCTTTCGTCGGAGCTCGTCGCTTTCTTCTTTTCCAGGTTTGCTTTTTTCGCTTTTATTCTTCGTACGCTTCTTTTTTCTGATATCTTCTATGCCCGGGTTGCCCCGAAAAGAGGCGCCGCTATTGCTTTGTATGTGTGTGTGTGGGGGAACTTTTTTCTCCGATCCATTTTTGTTATTCGAGTTGCTGCCTTCTTGTTTGTAAAAGAACTTTGCTTTCTTTTGTTTTTGTTGAATTTGGTTTTTCTGCCTTTGTGTGATTTTTGTCTTGCTGTTGTATTCTTTCTTTGTAGGCAAGATTTTTTTATGTCTCGAAAGGTGTTTCAAGCAATGTCGACCAAGATTCCGAGTGGTCTAGGTTGGGTAGATCCTGCTCCTTTAAGGGTCCCGTCTGTTGTAGATTCTGAGTATCTGATTAGGTTCCGTAGGGAGTGTAGTATTTGTGAGAACAGGGAGTCTGAGCGGGATTACGAGTTAGCAGCCCCGGAGTCCGAGGAGAGGGTATGTTTTCCGCCGTTAGAGAGTTCCGAGAAACTTTTCTTCTATGCTTATGATTGTTTCTTCTCCAAGCTAGGTGTCCGTCTTCCTTTCACCGACCTGGAATCCGAGGTCCTTTGGTCTTGTAACCTTGCCCCTACACAACTCCATCCGAACTCTTGGGCGTTTTTAAAGCTTTTCCAACTTTTGTGTCAGATTTTAGGCGTCTCCCCTTCTGTTTCTCTTTTTCTTATCTGTTGTACTGACGAAGCCGGGTCGGGTGCTGGGAAGGTGTCCTGGGTTTCGTTTAGGGCTAACCAGGGTAGGAAATTTTGCACTTTGTATGATGAGTCGTTTCACGATTTCAAAAACTATTACTTCAAAGTCCGGGCTGTTGGAGATGTCCGACCTTTTTTCTTAGATGAGAGTGGGGAGCCTTCGTTTCCTCTTTGTTGGCAAGAGAGTGTGGTGTCGGTTAAGTACACTTTCGAGAGTCTAGATGAGGTGGAACAGGCTTTCGTTGGTGTGTTGAGCAGTCTATGGGGTCGGGCACCTCACTTGGATACGAAGAAAATGTTGGGAGATCCAAGCCTTCTCCGTTCCGAGTTAGGTAGTTCCCGACCTCTTTTTGAGATTTCATTTTCATATTTTGACTTTGTTTTGATCTTTCTGTTTGATAACCTCTTTGTTTCGTTTCTGCAGAGATGTCTTCTCAGGCTGATTCTATGAAGTTTCTCCGTCGAGCGAAGAAATCTGCGGCATCTCGGAATATCGAGGCTGAAGCTTCTCCCCGACCTTCTCCGCAGAAGACTACAATTGGTGTTCAGACTCGGTCGAAGACCATTCCGGTCCCTCAGTTCCGAGCTATAACTCAGGATCCTCCGACCTCCGGACCCGGTCAGCTTTCCCCGACCTCGACCTCGGGTCCTCCCCCCAAGAAACAGAAGACTTCCCGAGAGCCTGCTGGTTTCAATGACAAGGATTTCGATGCTCTCGGTTGGGTTGAGCAGCACATTCTTCCTCAGACTTTTATTTCTACTGATGATGCGTCCATGGAGCATCACTTTCAGTATATGGCGCGGAGTTGTGTTCGGATGGCTAGCCTTCATGCGCCATTGCTCGGGAGTTTAAGAAAGCTCCCCTTGGGGCGACCAGCTCCCGACTTGAGAAGGCCCGGTCCGAGCTTGATAAGGTTAGTCAGCTGAAGGATGCTAGGATTGCCGAGCTGGAGGAGTCTTTGGAGGAAGAGAAGACTAGGGCTGCCGCGGCTGTGGCGGTGGCGAAGACGTCTGAGGAGATGGCGAGGGTGGCGACGGAGAACTATACCAAGCTGTATGCTGAGCTTGTGGAGACGAAGGAGAAGCTGCAATCTGCTCGGGATGACTTTTATGAGCTGGAAGATAATGTGGCCAAGGGTATGGATGCTATGTTTGTGAATTTGAGGGATCAGGTCCGGGTTCTTGCTCCCGAATTGGATCTCAGTTTGTTCAGTACGGATAACATGGTTGTGGAGGGGAAGATTGTTCCTGCCCCTGTTGAGGATGAGGTTCCGATGTCCGACCCCAAGGCTCCGGTGTCCGACCCGAGGCTCCGGTCGTGAACCCGACTTCACCTTTGGCCGAGGATAGAGTTGGTATGGAGGTTCCAAGCGATGGTGCTGTTCCTGCAGTCCCGATATCCATGTTTCAGCCAGGTGTTGATGCGGAGTCTGGAAAGGGCCTTGATCCTCTGTAATTTTTTGTACTTTTTGTGCTTTTGCCCGACCTGTGGGCTTTTTGTTTTTTGGATGTTTTCTGCAAACATTTTGGACACCTGTTCTGCTATTTTAGCTACTCTTGTAGCTTTATTATGCCATGCTTTGTGTTTCGATTTGTCTTGTTCCGCTTTTATGCTTTTTAGTTGTTCTCGGATAACAACTTTTTAGCTAGCGTTTTGACTTCCCGCTTTTTGCTTTTTTAGTTGTTTTTGGGTAACAACTTTTTAGCTAGCGTTTTGACTTCCCGCTTTTTGCTTTTTTAGTTGTTTTTGGGTAACAACTTTTTAGCTAGTGCTTTGACTTCTCGCTTTTTGCTTTTTAGTTGTTTTTGGGTAACAACCTTTTAGCTAGTGCCTTGACTTTCTCGCTTTTTGCTTTTTAGTTGTTTTTGGGTAACAACTTTTTAGCTAGCGCCTTGACTTTCTCGCTTTTTGCTTTTTAGTTGTTTTTGGGTAACAACTTTTTAGCTAGCGCCTTGACTTTCTTGCTTTTTGCTTTTTAGTTGTTTTTGGGTAACAACTTTTTAGCTAGCGCCTTGACTTTCTCGCTTTTTGCTTTTTAGTTGTTTTTGGGTAACAACTTTTTAGCTAGCGTCTTGACTTTCTCGCTTTTTGCTTTTAGTTGTTTTTGGGTAACAACTTTTTAGCTAGCGCCTTGACTTTCTCGCTTTTTGCTTTTTAGTTGTTTTTGGGTAACAACTTTTTAGCTAGCGCCTTGACTTTCTCGCTTTTTGCTTTTTAGTTGTTTTTGGGTAACAACTTTTTAGCTAGCGCCTTGACTTTCTCGCTTTTTGCTTTTTAGTTGTTTTTTGGGTAACAACTTTTTAGCTAGCGCCTTGACTTTCTCGCTTTTTACTTTTTAGTTGTTTTTGGGTAACAACTTTTAGCTAGCGCCTTGACTTTCTCGCTTTTTGCTTTTTAGTTGTTTTTGGGTAACAACTTTTTAGCTAGCGTTTCTCGAAGTCCTGGTTCTTTTGCCAGCTTCTTTCTTGGGTCCGAGTTTACTCTCGGACATCGGGATCCTTGAGTACCCCTTTGGTCAGGTCCGACTTCGTTGTTTGGTCGGCCTTTTTTAAGTTATTTTTGTAACTTCTTTTCTATTTGGCTTTTTGAGCCACTTCAGAGTTACTTTTATAACTTCTCACATTAATTTGAACCTCGTCGCTTCATCTTTGCCGACCTCGTATGGCCTTTGGCAAATGATTTTTTGCGTTTTGCCGAGCATAAATTAATGCGCCTTGGTGGGGTACTTTTTAGGATATGCTTTATAACGAGAAAGAGAAAATAAAGAAATTTGATTAGTATTAAAAAGAAGAATATGTACAAAGTGTTTACCCTTTTGACTAGGTCGGGTGTCCTACTTAACCGGGTGTCTCATTAAAAAACCCTCGTGGGGAAAAAGAGTACACCTCGGGTTAAGTTATTCTAGCTGTAGTATCGTCTTAGGTTACAGGCGTGCCAGGTTCTGGGCAGCTCGTTGCCTTCTAGGTCGGATATCTTGTAGTAGCCTGTCCCTAAGATTTCTGTTACTTTGTAGGGCCCCTTCCAATTTGCGGCTAGCTTTCCTTCTCCCGATTTTTGTGTTCCGATGTCGTTCGGATTAAAATCAGGTCGTGAGTGGAGAAGCTTCGTTTTATCACCTTTCGGTTATATCTGAGGGCCGTTCGTCGTTTTAAGACTTCTTCTCTGATTCGGGCTCTTTCTCGGACCTCGGGTAGGAGGTCGAGTTCTTCCCTTTGTGCCTGAGGGTTGCCTCCTTCGTTGTAGAAGATGGTTCTGGGTGATCCTTCGTCTATTTCGACGGGAATCATTGCCTCCATTCCGTAGGCTAGTCGGAATGGGGATTCTCCTGTTGTAGAGTGCGGGGTTGTCCGATATGCCCATAATACCTGGGGGAGTTCATCGGCCCATGCCCCTTTGGCCTCTTGGAGTCTTCGTTTTAACCCGGCCAAGATGACTTTATTTGCGGCCTCTGCTTGTCCATTGGCTTGCGGGTGTTCGACCGATGTGAACTGCTGTTTGATTTTTAGCTCGGCCACCAAGTTCTGAAAACTTGTGTCTGTGAACTGTGTTCCATTGTCTGTTGTGATGGAGTAGGGGACTCCGAACCTCGTGACAATGTTTTTGTATAGGAATTTACGGCTTTTCTGAGCCGTAATAGTGGCTAAGGGTTCAGCCTCGATCCACTTTGTGAAGTAGTCGACCCCTACTATGAGGTACTTGACTTGCCCCGGTCCTTGTGGGAATGGGCCGAGTAGGTCGAGTCCCCACTTTGCGAAGGGCCATGGTGCGGTGATGCTTATGAGGTCTTCGGGCGGTGCTTTGTGAAAATTGGCGTTTTTTTGGCAGGGGGGGCATATTTTCACAAACTCTGTTGCGTCTCTTTGCAAGGTCGGCCAGTAGAACCCGGCTCTGACTACTTTTTTGGATAGTGCCCGAGCTCCGAGATGGTTCCCACACATGCCTTCGTGGACTTCTTCGAGGACGCTCTTCGTTTCTGAGGTCGGGACGCACCTAAGGAGGGGGTTTGAGAATCCTCTTCTGTATAATACGTCGTGGATTAATCGTGTAGTTCTGGGCGTCTTTTGTAAGCCTTTTAGCTTCTTTTCTTTCGGCGGGGAGAGTTCCCGATTTCAGATAGTTGAGTATGGGGGTTATCCATCCTTGTTGTTGCCCGGATATATTTAGTATTTCTTCCTCCCTTAACACGGAGGGGGATTGTAGAGTTTCTTGGAGGAGACTTCTGTTGTTCCCTCCGGGCTTGGTGCTAGCAAGTTTTGAGAGGGCGTCTGCCCGGGCATTTTGCTCCCGGGGTATGTGCTGGATTTGTATTTCCGGGAAGTGTCGTAATTGCGCCTGTGTTTGGTCCAGGTATTTTTTCATAGTAGGGTCTTTGGCCTGGTAGCTTCCATTTACTTGTGATGTGACGACCTGGGAGTCGCTGAAGATCGTGATCCTCTTTGCTCTGACCTCTTCGGCTAGTTTTAGTCCCGCTAGTAGGGCTTCGTATTCGGCTTGGTTATTTGAGGCCTGGAACTCGAATTTTAGGGATAGCTCAATCCGTGTTCCTTGATCGCTTTCGAGTATAACACCGGCCCCGCTTCCTGTTTTGTTTGAGGATCCGTCGACATACAGATTCCATGAGAGTGGGGTTCCCGGGGTCTCAGTGTATTCTGCGACGAAGTCGGCTAGGTATTGAGATTTTATGGCAGTCCGGGCTTCATAGTGGAGGTCGAACTCGGACAATTCCACCGCCCATTGTAGGATTCGTCCTGCCATGTCTGTCTTTTGTAGGATGTGTCTCATGGGTTGGTTTGTCCGGACTTTGATGGTGTGGGCTTGAAAGTAGGGGCGGAGTCTCCGAGCTGTGAACACTAGTGCATAGGCGAATTTCTCTATTTTCTGATAGTTTAATTCGGCCCCTTGTAGTGCTTTGCTTACGAAGTATATGGGGTGTTGCCCCTCCTCATTTTCTCGTATTAGTGCCGAGGCGACTGCCCGATGTCCGACCGACAGGTATAGTACGAGCTCTTCCCCTTTTAGAGGTCGGGTTAAGATTGGTGGCTGCCCGAGGAATTCCTTGAATTCTTGGAAGGCCTTTTCGCATTCCGGGGTCCAAGAGAAGGGTTTCCCTTTCTTTAGGAGTGAGTAGAGAGGGAGTGATCTTATCGCTGATCCTGCCAAGAATCTTGATAGGGCGGCTAGTCTCCCATTTAGTTGTTGTACTTCTTTGACACACGTCGGGCTTTTCATATTGAGTATTGCTTGGCATTTGTCCGGGTTTGGTTCGATGCCTCTCTGAGTCAGCATGAAGCCTAAGAACTTCCCGGCTTCTGCGGCGAAGGTGCACTTTGTCGGGTTAAGTCTCATGTTGTGTTTCCGGAGGTTGTCGAAGATACTGCTGAGGTCGGCCACCAAGTTTCTGTCTTCTTGTGTCTTTACTAGCATGTCGTCGACGTACACCTCTAGCTGTAGCCCGATGTGTTCTGAGAACACTTTGTTCATTAGCCTCTGGTAGGTTGCCCCTGCGTTCTTCAGCCCGAAGGGCATTACTACGTAGCAGTAGTTTGCCCTTGGGGTTATGAACGAGGTCTTTTCTTGGTCGGGTCCATACATCGGGATTTGATTGTATCCCGAGTATGCATCCATGAAGGAGAGGTATCTGTAGCCCGAAGCGGCATCGACTAAGGCGTCGATGTTCGGTAGTGGATATGGATCTTTGGGGCAGGCTTTGTTGAGATCCGTGTAGTCAACGCACATCCTCCATTTTCCATTGGGCTTCTTCACTAGGACCACGTTTGCGAGCCATAGGGGGTACTTTACTTCCCTAATGAACCCTGCATCTAGTAGTGCTTGCACTTGTTCTTCTATTGCTTGCATGCGTTCGGGCCCGAGCTTCCTGCGTCTTTGTTGGACAGGTCGGGATCCCGGGTATACTGATAGCTTATGGCACATCAGGTCGGGGCTTATGCCTGGTATATCGGAGGCTTCCCAGGCGAAGAGGTCGGAATTCTCCCTTAAGAGGGTTGTGAGTTCCTCCTTTAGGCCTGCCTCGAGGTTTGCCCCTATGTTTGTTACTTTCTCGGGTGTGTTCCCGATCTGGATCTTTTCGGTCTCTCCTTCTGGTTGTGGCCGAAGATCTTCTCGGGCTTGGACTCGCCCGAGTTCTATTGTGTTGACCTCTTTCCCTTTTAGGCTCAGGCTTTCGTTGTAGCATCGTCGTGCTAGTTTTTGGTCGCCTTTTAGGGTAGCGATTCCCTTTGCGGTAGGGAACTTCATACAGAGGTGTGGGGTCGAGACTATAGCCGCTAGTCTGTTTAGGGTTGGTCGTCCGATGAGGGCATTGTATGCTGAAGTGACGTCGACTACAATGTAGTCGATGCTTAGTGTTTTGGTTTGCTCGCCTTTTCCAAAGGTAGTGTGTAATGAGATGTATCCCAAGGGGCGGATCGGGGTATCTCCTAGTCCAAACAGGTCAGTGGGATAGGCTTTTAGCTCTTTTTCTTCGAGTCCGAGCTTGTCGAAGGCTGCTTTGAACAGGATATCTGCTGAGCTTCCTTGGTCGATCAGGGTTCGATGTAAGTTGGCGTTGGCTAGGATGATGGTGATCACCATAGGGTCGTCGTGTCCGGGTATTATTCCAAGAGCATCTTCTCGGGTAAATGAGATAGTAGGTAACTCGGGTAAGGGGCTGTCTTCTCGGACATGGTAGACTTCTTTGAGGTGTCTCTTCCGTGAGGATTTGGATGTCCCTCCCCCTGCGAAACCTCCGTTTATCATGTGTATGTGCCTTTCAGGAGTTCGCGGGGTTCGTGTTTGCTCGGCCCGATCTTCGTTATCTCCCCGTCTTCTCTTTCTGGTTTCTTCTCCTTTCTCAGCTATGTATCTGTCGAGTTTTCCCTCTCTGGCTAGCTTTTCTATAACATTCTTTAAGTCGTGGCAGTCGTTAGTAGAGTGGCCGTAGAGTCTGTGATATTCGCAGTACTCGGACCGATCTCTTCCTGCTCTCTTGTGCTTCAGAGGTTTGGGTGGTGGGATCTTCTCGGTGTGGCATACTTCTCTGTAGACGTCTACCAGGGAGACTCGGAGGGGAATGTAGCTGTGGTATTTTTGTGGCTTGTCCGAGTTGGATTCTTCTTTCTTTTTCTGTTCCCGATCTTGATCTCGGGGCGGGTAGGTTGACTCCTTCCTGGAAGAGTCTCTCAGCTGGGAGGTTTCTTCCATGTTGATATACTTTCCTGCCCGTTCTTGTACTTCGTATAAGGAAGTCGGGTATCTTTTGGATAGGGATTGGCTAAACGGTCCTTCTTTTAGGCCGTTTGCTAGTCCCATGATGGCTGCTTCCGTGGACAAGTGTTGTATGTCCAGGCAGGCCTTGTTGAATCGCTCCATGTACTCTCTGAGAGTTTCTCGGTTGCCTTGTTTGATCCCGAGTAGGCTGGGGGCATGTTTTGCCTTGTCCTTTTGAATAGAGAACCTTGTTAAGAATTCTTTGGTCAGGTCTTCAAAGCTGGAGATTGATCCTGGTGGCAGGTTGTCGAACCACTTCATGGCTGACTTAGTGAGAGTGGTGGGGAAGGCTTTGCATCGAATCGCGTCGGAGGCGTCGACTAAGTACATTCTGCTTCTGAAATTGCTGAGGTGATGACTTGGATCGGTGGTGCCGTCGTAGAGGTCCATATCTGGTGGTTTGAAGTTTCGCGGTACCTTCTCTTTCATGATCTCTTGTGTGAAGGGATCATGGTTGCTTTCGGGAGTGGTGCCGTGTTCCGTCCTATCTTTTAGGTTGGCCTCTATCTTCCGCAGTTTTTCTTCCAATTCTCTGCGTTTGCGAGCTTCCCTTCTCAGATCCTGTTCAGTTTCCTTCTGCTTCTTTGCGTCCTCTTCGAGTTGTCTCAGCCGGCTTTGTTGTGCCCGAACTGTTTCCAGAATCTCCGAACTTTTTTCTCTTTCGGGATTTTGTGGATCTTTGTCTGGGGGTGATGTCTTTGGGCGATTCTGTTTGTTTCCTCCTGGAGTGCGTGGTGATAGAGGGCTGTCCGGCCGTTCTCCGGTGTCAACTTCCTCTTCTTGTTCTGATGTAGCGTGGTTATTGTTGGGAGGGTCGTCCGCCATGGTAAAGGGATGACTTCCAGGTTCCCCGGCAACGGCGCCAATGTTCCGAGGGTTACCTGAAACGTGTAGCTCGGTCTTCTGGCAAGGCCCGAGGTGGGGGGTCTGTGACCCGAGCTGGTTGTGCTGAACGGCGGGGGGTTGTACCTGCAATGACACTCCGATGCTTAAGTTAGCATGGGTCCAAGCAGATATCAAGTAGAATTAGAGTATGAGTTATACCTGGGTGCTCCAGTGTATTTATAGTAGTTGGCTGCGATCATCCCTGGATAAGATATTCTTATCTTATCTTATCTTTTGGGAGATTCATCTCTATCTTTGCGGAACCGCCTTTCCCAGGCCCTTTCGGCCTTTAGGTTTTGGGCTTAGTTCCTTCTGATGGGCCTTTCTTTGGCCTGTTTGTCCGAGGTCCGACCTCGAACGTGGGCCTTGGGTCGAGGTCGGGCCTTCTATCAGCATTACCGAGTTTGGAGAGCTCGGTCAGGGTATGAACAGTGACCATAGCTTGCTTCATACCAACAATCTCCGTGGGATCGACCCTTACTCGCGTAAGGTTTATTACTTGGACGACCCAGTGCACTTGCTGGTTAGTTGTGCGAAGTTGTAGTGATCACGATTTCGTGCACCAGGCTTCGATTTGGTATATAAACTCTAAACCCTAACGCAACTCGAACCATCTCATTTGGACTTCTGTAGCTTAAGTTATGACCGTTTGAGTGCGAAGAGGTCAGGCTGAACAACTTAGCAATTTCTTCAACTTCTTGTATTCCTTCCACTTTTGCATGCTTCCTTTCCATCCTCTAAGCCATTCCTGCCTTATAAATCCTAAAATCACTTAACACACATATCAAGGCATCGAATGGTATAAAAGGGAATTAATATTTGGCAATTTAAAGTCTCAAGAAACATGTTTTCAATTGTAGCATAAGATTAGGAAGAAAAATGTAAAACCATGCAATTAGTATGAATAAGTGGGTAAAGAGTTGATAAAAATCACTCAATTGAGCACAAGATAAACCATAAAATAGTGGTTTATCAAGTACCTTGTTTCGATATCAGTTAAGACTCGACTAAGGTAATAAACAGCCCGCTCATGTTCGTTTTCATCATCTTAGGCTAACATACACCCAATTGTGTGCTCTGATGCTGCAATGTATAATTTTAAGGGCTCATGTGGACGAACGTTTGCCATAATTGGAGCTTGAGACAAGTAAGCCTTAATCGAATCGAATGCTGACTGATGTTCAACCGTCCATTCGAACTGTGAATCATTTTTTAGTTTTACCAAGGGCGCAAACACTCGAGTTCGATCAGAAAGATTCGAAAGGAATCTCCGAAGACAATTTACCTTGCCTAAAAAAGACTGTATTTCTTTTTTCGATTTAGGTGCAGACAGAGCTAAAATTTCATTAGCCTTATTTTTATCAATCGCAGTCCCCTTTTTATGAATAACAAAACCTAAAAAATTTCTGGCAAACACACCGAAGGCGCATTTCAAAGGATTCATTTTTAATCCTTTCTTCCTCATGGTAATGAACGCTTTTCTTAAATGGTCAATGTGCTGACTTACTGAAATCGATTTGACCATAACGTCATTGATATACACCTCCATAAATTTTCCAATGCACTCATGAAAAATAGCATTCATTGCCCGCTGATACATCGCCTCAGCATTTTTCAAACCAAAAGGCATTACTATCCATTCATACGTGCCTAATGCCCCAGGACAACGAAAAGCAGTCTTGGATACATCATTTTCTGCAATGAAGATTTGGTTATATCATGAATAACCGTCCATAAAACTAAGTATTTCGTTTCCTGCTGCAAAATCGATTAACATATCTGCAATTGACATAAAATATTCATCTTTCGGAGTAGCATTATTTAAATCTCGAAAATCAATGAATACTCTTAATTTCCCATTGTTCTTCATTACAGGAACAATATTCAAAACCCACTCAACATAACGCGCAGTTCGAATAAATTTCGCTTTAATCAAGTGTTCTATTTCTTCTTAAATCTTCTCATTGATTTCTAGAGCGAAACGTCTTGGAGTTTGCTTTACAGGTCGAGCATTTGGTTTTAACGCTAATCGATGTTCCACAAGTGAACGATCAAGACCAAGCATCTCATGATAATCCCAAGCAAAATAATCCTTAAACTCATGTAAAAGATTAAAGAGTTCAGTTCGAAAAGGATCAATAAGATCTTTACAAATGTATGTAATTCGAACATCATCAAGAGTTCCCAAATTAATTTCCTCTAAGGGATCTTGAGATTCAAACCCTTTGTAACAATCATTGTCTTTTACTGAGTATTTTTCAAAACCCAATGGTTCTAAATCATAGATGCAATCAAAAGTGAAATCAATAGAATTATCAGAAATAGAAGAAACCTGATCATTGATTAAATTAACATTACTTTGACTTTCTACACAATGAGCCTCTGCTATTAAATCGGCAGTCTGGCTTGCATCATTATTTGCATTATAATAAGCAGAAAAGTTATAACTAAATTCGACTGGAGACATCGAATTGACATTATCATCACTAGTAAGACTACTAACCCTATGTGATCCAACTTCATCAGAAAGATCATCTTTATTTTCTACAGAATAGAAATTACTTAAATAATTACGTAATGTTACTAGGTAATCAGAAACCTCCTCAACCTGATCCATGGAGCAGTTTTTTTCACAGTCTTTAAGAGAGACAATCCCAACCAGTTGGCTTAAAACCCAACTCTGGGTAACGTAGCTTCACCGAGAGGCCTTCCAAAGACAAGTAGCACCCTTCACAATTATAAGGATTCAGTGATCGATCAACATTTAAGGGCTTTAACTTTCGATTATACATCCTGAAATCGACATGCAGCTGTTCCACATATAAATTCGAGTCTGCCTTGACGATTTCAGGTTTACCCTCTTTAGTCCACAGAAGCACACTCTGATGCATAGTAAAAGGTACGGCCCCCACACTATGGATCCAATCTCGCCCCAATAAAGCATTATAACTTGCCTTGGAGGAACCACCACAAACACAGTATGTCTCTCCGATGACCCAACCTTCACAATCAAAGTAACCAGTCCTTTTGCTGGCGTAGAAGTCCCACTGAAGTCCGTTACCGCAATATTTATGGGAACTAAATCATCAGGGTGTTTTCCCACCTTCCTTAACATCCTCTCAAGCAGAAGACTGATTGCTGCCCCACCATCAATCAAGCCTTTGTTTATCTTGAACCCATTCAAAATGGTAGTAACATGAAGTGGACGTAAATGAGACATTTATTTTTTAGTAGGCCTAGGGAAGTACCCCGACTCATCCTCGATTCTAATGAAGGAAAAGGATTCTTCATCCTCCATGTCGTAATCTTCCTCTAGGTCACCTTCATATTCACCCAGATATTCAGTAGGAATGATCAAAATAGTTTCGATCATATCATCATCCCCATCTTCAAAGTACTCTTCGTCAACGTTGACCTCTTTGTTTTTACTCCTGAAGATTGGGCTACTGCCTTGCCTTTTCCATCTTTGTAAGAGATGGAATCCCCTTTGGATAAGTCTCTCCATCAGAAGGAAAGACTATTCGGGAATGTACAGAAGGTGTTGCTCCCTTGCTCACTTCTTTGCATACTTCTGGCTGAGGTTTCTTATTCTGATTGAAACCTCTCCTTCCCCCTCTGCCTCTGGGATACGCTCTAGCCCGACCACGATAATAAGGGTATTGGTTTCGAGGAGGTACTCAATGTCCCCATTGTAGATTGTGTCGATACAGATGATCGCATCTCTGGAACTACTGACAGTTCTGAATCCACTGAACACCTATTGCCTCGAAACGGCTTAACGATGCAATTACACCTGGCTGAGGGGTTTTAGAACTCTGACCCTCTACATGCCGTATCGGTTGCCTTTGGCGCGCCTGCTCCTCTCTATGAGCCAATTCTTTCTTCATTCTTTCCTTCTCAAAGATTGCTACCGTTTCAGCATCAAAGACAGCATTACACCGTGGACACAGAGATACACCCCGGTCTTTGTTCTTTTGTTGAACCATCCCCTGCTCTAGGTTAAACAGATCGCACTTGTGACTCGAAATCATCCAAAGTCACATCAAAATCATAGGACATGCTAACCATATTCACCCCCAAAACATGGCTCAACATAACTGGCATCAACATCGAAGGGATCAATGACGGCGGCGAAAACTGGTGAGTTAAGAAATTATTGTAAGAGGATGCGTTGTAAGTACAGTTCTCAACCAGCCAAGAATCCGCCTTATCAATTTAGAAGGGTTGTCACAAAAATTAGAATTAAAATACTGGGAGTATGAGTCCCAGGTCGTCTCCCAATGAGTTGCATAAAGATGTGCTATTTTATTAATCAGAGGTTTTTCAAAAATGGGTTTGAGTTTGATAAACAGGAAATTAAATCAGAGAATTTATGTAATTCAAATAAAAGCCTTGATCGGGAGTAGATTAGTCAGAGATCCTATCCTTGTTGGAGTCCTTCTAAGATTAATTGATAATTGAAAGTTACTTTGCCTAGTTATCCTCCACTAGATAGAAGAAAGTAAAGCAAGTTGGAAGTCAGTTTCTATTCACAAGTTCCAATCCTCTCCCTTGGGAAGGATTAGTGTCAGTGATTAGAGGGCGATCCAACAATAAACCCAATTACAATTTTACTCTTGAGCATTCCAACTCAAGGTCCTCCTTTCAATCAACTCCCAATCAAGTTAGGGAACTACTCACTCATTATAAATGTAAACTTCACAAAATAATCAAGGGGAATAGGGGAAGACATGATAGATAATAAAATAAAAATATTTCTATATTAATAAATTCAAATAATAATCCAATAGTAACTTTGAACATGTTAAGGATATGAAAGAGTAAGTGACAAGTGAGGAGAACTAACTAGAATGATGAAGTCTTGACGGAGGTAATAACTCTTCTCAATATCCCAATCCAAAAATCAATGAAAACAAAATCCTAAGAACTATGAATGTGTAGAGAGAAAAAAACCTAGAGGAGAAGCAAAATCAGATCTAAAACTAAAATTATGTGGAATGAATGTTGTCCTCTAGTCTCTGCATGTTCCCTGGCTCTAATATGCTTTTTTGAGCCAAAAACTGGGTCAAAACATGGCCCAAAATTGCCCCAGTGAATTCTGCATATTCTGCAGATCGCGTACGTCACGCGATCGTGTCGTCCACGCGTTCGCGTCATCCAGCGTTTTGTCTTGCCACGCGTGCGTGTCGTCCACGCGTTCGCGTCACTTGCGCAGCTTCCAGACCATGCGTTCGTGTCAGGCACGCAAGCGCGTCACTACGATTTCTCCATTTCGCGCGGTCGCGTGAGCCATGCGTCCGCGTCACTTCTCGCTGGTCATCTCCTTGATTTCTTGTGTTCCTTCCATTTTTTTTTCAAGCTTCCTCTCCAATCTCCAAGTCATTCATGCCCTATGAAGCCTAAAACATTTAACACACGGATCACGGCATCGAATAGAATAAAGGAGAATTAAAATACATAATAAAAAGTCTCTAGGAAGCCAGTTTTCAACCATGGAGCAATTTTGGGAAGGAATTGTAAATATATGCTAATTTAATGAATAAGTGGGTAAAGATTTGATAAAACCACACAATTAAATACAATATAAACCATAAAATAATAGTTTATCAATCAACGTCAACCTTCATTTCCTTCTTGCCATCATCGAATTTCAATCGTCCTTCCATTATTGCCTCCTGAATTAAGTCCCTGAAACGAACACAACTGTTAGTCGAATGACTTGTTGCCTGGTGAAACTTACAATAAGGTTTCCCTTTTAAATCTTTCACCGAAAGTAAAGTTCTACCCTCAGGCAGAATTTAATGTTTATCTTTAAGCAACACATTGAAAATCTAATCAAATTTTGAAATATCAAAACTATATTTCTTTCCACTTTTTAGTTTTGAATCATTCGACTTTTCATTACTCGGAAGCTTTTTAAGTAAAGAACAAACATATGGAGGGCCTTTCTTAAGTTCGGCCAAATCGACTTCTGTTTCGAAATCGACTTCCTCATCTGAAGACTCCATGGTCACATATGCAACCTTTTCTTTTCGAGTAAAAGGTTTACTCTTCGATCTTTGCTCACTCCTGTACTTCTCTTTCTTTTTTTTCATGAGTTCGGTCTGACGAACCTTTTCAGCCAAATGGGCTAAATCAAAAATATGCACATTAAGCAATTTTCTACGCATATAAAATTCTAGCCCCATGGTTGCTATTTTCACTATCTCACTTTCAGGTAATGACACATAGCATCTACTCTTAGCATTTTTAAAACGTATTAAATAATCATCAATGGTTTCACCATCTTCACGTTTCAAAGCCACTAGATCAGTAACTGCCATATTCATTTTCCCTCGGTAAAACTGAGCGTGAAAAGCAGTTTCCAACTGATTCCATGTTGCTATCGAATTTGGTCTGAGATTTAAAAACCAAGCAAATGCATTATTCATTAGTAAAGAAGGAAAAAACTTCATTTTCAAATTTTCATCATTGGCTAAGTTTTCAATCTTGACCAAATATCGAGCAACATGTTCAGTAGTGGATTCTCCAACTTCACCAGCAAACTTTGTGACTATCTTTGGATATTTTACCCCTCTTGGCACTTCGGCCATTTGAACAGCTTGGAGGAAAGCAGACACAAAATGTGGTTGGTTGATAGTGGAAATTGTTGTCGGTCTAGAAACAACTTCGTTGTAAGCATAGCTCCAAACCAACAAACAACTCTCACATCAAATTAAATTTGGTTTTGTCACAAGTACAAACCCCAAATAAGAATTAACCGAAGTATTTGGACTCCGGGTCGTCTCACAAGGAATTACAATGAAGTGCTCAATTATTGGCTATGAAGATGCAATGGGGTTTAATTTTCAATTGACAAGAAAAATAAATGACAAGAAGGTAGAATGACAAGAACTAATAAAATAAAAGAAAAGTACTCTTGGCTAGATATAGGTAATTGAGATCACCATCCTTGTCTACAAACTATATATTGACAATTATGAGGAACCAAGCTCATTAAGTCTACTTCCAAAAGCCTTAAGTACGTAATATCTACTCCTAGGCTTGAAGTACGTCAAATGGCTTGATCAACATCAACCCATAAGTCCCAACCTATCTACTAATTAGATTAGTAGTGGGTTGGTATCAATGGATATCAAATTGATCACCAAGGATTCTTAAATCACCAATTCATTGAGACCCAATGACTCAAAGTCACTCAATTCCCTTAGCCTAGGCCAAGAGTAAAGAAAACTACTAAAAAACTAGAGGAAACATTCTATCAAATACCTAGAGTGCAATATAAGTAAACATCATGAAATACAAGAATTAACAAAACCCATAACTAACATAAGCAAGAAATCAACAATAACAATGAAGATGAACATCAAAGAGTCATAGAAATATAAAATTGCATGAGAATAAATTGAGATTCAACAATGGTTCATAAACATAAAAAATGGCAAAATAGGGAAATTAACAACAAGAACTAGAAGAACAAAGATGTAACAACAAGAAATTAAAAGAGAAAACTAAATCAAAATAAGAATTAAAAGGTGAATTTGAGAGAATTAAACCTAAACTACCCTAAATTCTAGAGAGAAGGGAGAGCTTCTCTCTCTAGAATTCTACCCTAAAACATGATAAAAAATCCACTATGACTACTTGGTTCTTTTTCCCTTCAATCCTTGGGTTCAATAGCATCAGAAATGAGTTAGATTAGGCACAAAATGAGCTAGAAATCACTGGTCACGAGTTGCTTTTTTAGTGAATCACGTGCAACATCAATACGTACGCATACAGTGCGCGTACGCGTCCCTAAACGCATAGCAACTATGGCAAATTTTATATCATTTTGAAGCCCCGGATGTTATCTTTCCAACGTAACTAGAACCATCTCATTTGGACTTCTGTAGCTCAAGTTATAGTCAATTGAGTGTGAAGAGGTCAGGCTTGACCGCTTTACGGTTCCTTCATTTCTTCATGAGTTCTCCCACTTTGCATGCTTTTCTTTCATTCCTTCAATCCAATCTTTGCCTTCTAAACCTGAAATCACTTAACAAACATATCAAGGCATCGAATGGAAGTAAAATGAATTAAATTTAGCTCTTTTAAGGCCTAAAAAATATGTTTTCACACTTAAGCACAAATCAAGGGAGAATTACAAAACCATGCTATTTCATTGGATAAATGTGAGAAAAGTTGATAAACCCCCCCCCCCAATTTAAGCACAAGATAAACAAAAAAATTGGGGTTTATCAAACCTCCCCACACTTAAACCAAGCATGTCCTCATGCTAAGAATAAAGAAGGACAAGAAAAGGGGTATGAACATTTATTCAACGCAAATAAACTATATGCACCTATCTATATGAATGCGCTAAATGCAAAATGATTCTACCTATTTGGTTAAAGGTAAATCGATCCCCAAGAACACATATGCACATGTAGGGCTAAGTCGTATGATGATTCATGAATCCTACCGATTTGAATATCAAAATAAAGCACAAATAGACTTACAAGAAGAAAAGCTCATGAAAGTCGGGAACAAGGAATTGAGCATCGAACCCTCACCGGAAGTGTATCCACTCTATTTGCTCAGGTGTATAGGGTTCGTCGCTCAATTATCTCCTAATCATGCTTTCCAAAATTTTTCTTTCGTCTAACAATCAACAATTATTTAATGCATGCATACAATTATCATGAGATCTTATTCTTGGTTGTAATGGGGCTAGGGTAAGGGTAAGGATGCATGTATGGCCAGGTGAGCTTAAAATTTGCATCTTTGATTAGCTTAGACTCTTACCTAACACATACAACAACCTATGCAATTCTATCACATAACCTAGCTACCCATTTATCCACTTTTTCACATGCTCATGTATTTCTCTTTAGTTTACCACCCACATGCATCGGTGATCATTGGCTTTGCCTTGGGGAAATTTGTCCCCTTTTATTGTTTCTTTTTTCTATGTTTTTGTTTCTTTTGCTTTTCTATTTCTTTTTCTTTACATTTTTCTTTTTCTTTCTTTTTGTTTTTCTTTACTTGTCCCCTCCTTTTTGGGGATTTTATGTACAAAAGTGCCAATGCATGTGGTCCAAGCATTCAATACATAAGTATGTTCCCACTCCCCAAAATTTTTCATTACAATTACAAAAACCTACCTTTATTCCCTCCCAATTGAATAACACACACCCTCACTCACCTAAACTAATCAAGTATACAAATCCAGGGACATTCATTGTTTTTCACTTAGGGGTGTTGATGCACTACAATTAAGAACAAAAGGGTTTGTCATGGGCTCAAAGTTGGTTAGCAACGGTAGATAAAAGGGTTAAGGCTATTTTGGGAAAGTGACTATTGAAATGATGGTCTCAATCATGTAAATGCATTCATACACCAAATAAAGGACATATAGAATCAGACAAAGCAAGGATTACAATCATGGAAAGAGAATGTTTGCACACAAGAAGGAAAATAAGTGGTCATAAGATGTGACCACGCCATTAGGCTCAAGTCTCACAAGCTTGTGTTCTTAACTCAACAATCATGTTCTAAAGTACATCCTTCAAGCAAGTTTGTCACAAAAAATTTTTTCTTCAAAAACTGGTGGGATGCCCTAAAAACACATTTTCTCGGAAAAGGATATTATTACTTCAACCAAGTAGAAATACAAAACTAACTATCATGCAGGAGGTATTCACAAGCAAGACTAACTAACATGCAATCTACTAACTAATCAAGAAAATCCATGGTGTTGCAAGAAAGAGATCATTACCCATGGAGATCGGTCGAACGACCTCCCCACACTTAGAATTTAGCACGGTCCTTGATGAACGGATAATTTATACGCTTTTTGGCATTGTTTTTAGGTACTTTTTAGTATGTTTTAGTTACTTTTTAGTATATTTTTATTAGTTTTTATGAAAAATTCACATTTCTGGACTTTATTATGAGTTTGTGTGTTTTTTTGTAATTTCAGGTATTTTTTGGCTGAAATTAAGGGACCTGGGCAAAAATCTGACTAAGAGGCTGAGAAAAGACTGCAATGCTATTGGATTCTGACCTCCCTACACTCGAAAGCATTTTTTTGGAGCTACAGAAGCCCAATTGGCACGCTCTCAATTGCGTTAGAAATCTAACATCTTGGGCTTTCCAGCAATTTATAATAGTTCATACTTTACCCGAGAATTGATAGCCCAAACTGGCATTCAAACGCCAGTCAGAGACCATTTTCTGGCGTCAAAACGCTAGAATTGGCACCAAAACTGGAGTTAAACGCCCAAACTGGCATCCAAGCTAGTGTTTAACTCCAAAAAAGGTTTATGCACGTGGAATTTTCAAAGCTCAGCCCAAGCACACACAAAGTGGGCCCCAGAAGTGGATTTCTGCACTATCTGCACTTAGTTACTCATTTTCTATAATCTTTAGTAACTAGTTTTAGTATAAATAGTACTTTTCTCATTGTATTCAACACGCAACTTTTAAGACTTTTAGAACCTTAGGCTTTTATGCCATTTTTCATATTTGGGAAGGCTGGCCATTCGGCCATGCCTAGACCTATCTCTCTTATGTATTTTCAATAGTGGAGTTTCTACACCTCATAGATTAAGGTGCGGAGCTCTGCTGTTCTTCATGAATTAATGCAAGTACTATTATTTTTCTTTCAATTCACGCTAATTCTTCTCCAAGATATACTCTCGTACTTAATTCAGTTAAGTCAGAATGAAGGGGTGACCCGTGACAATCACCCACTATCCTCGTTACTCGCTTAGCCAAGATCCGCGTGCCTGACAACCACAAGCGGTCTACATGATGTTCAACATAGTCATTGGATGACAGCCGGAGTATAATCTCTTGGGTCTCTAATCCACGGACCGATTTCGTGAGGTTAGAACCTTCGTGGTATAGGCTAGAACCAATTAACAACATTCCTAATATCCGAAAAGTCTAAACCTTGTCTGTGGTATTCTGAGTAGGATCTGGGACGGAATGACTGTGAAGCACTTCAAACTCACGAATGTTGGGCGCAGTGATAGTGTGCAAAAGGATAGAGAGATCCTATTCTGACACAAGTAAGAACTGACAGATGATTAGCCGTGCGGTGCTGTGCCTGGTATTTTTCATCTGAGACAAAAAATCTGGCAGTTGATTAGCCGTACAGAAATCGTAGCCTGGACCATTTTCACCGAGAGGATCATACAGCTTGCCATGGAAGGGAGCACACATGATTGGATGAAGACAATAGGAAAGCAGAGGTTCAGAAGCAACAAAGCATCTCCAAACGCTTATCTAAAATTTCCACCAATGAATTACATAAGTATCTTTATTTTAATTTGCATCTTATTTATCTTTCAATTATAAAAACTCATAATCAATTGAATCCGCCTGACTAAGATCTACAGAATGACCATAGCTTGCTTCAAGCCGGCAATCTCCGTGGGATCGACCCTTACTCGCGTAAGGTTTTATTACTTGGACGACCCAGTGCACTTGCTAGTTAGTTGTACCGGAGTTGTGAAAAGTGTAGTCTAGTATAAACAGGATATCTTACTAGTAGCTAGTCTAGTATAGTATAGTTAAACAGGATATCTTACTTCTGTAAACCCTAGTAGCTAGTCTAGTATAAATAGGATATTTTACTAAGGTATTAGACATCTTTGGTCTCAGTTTTATTCTATTATTCATCTTAGGAGACTATTGATCACGTTTTGGGGGCTGGCCATTCGGCCATGCCTGAACCTTCAGCACTTATGTATTTTCAATGGTAGAGTTTCTACACACCATAGATTAAGGGTGTGGAGCTCTGCTGTACCTCGAGTTTTAATGCAATTACTACTATTTTCCATTCAATTCAGTTTATTCCTGTTCTAAGATACTCGTTGCACTTCAACATGATGAATGTGATGATTCGTGACACTCATCATCATTCTCACCTATGAACGCGCGTGACTGACAACCACTTCCGTTCTACCTTAGACCGGGCGCATATCTCTTGGATTCCTTAATCAGAATCTTCGTGGTATAAGCTAGAATTGATGGCAGCATTCATGAGAATCCAGAAAGTCTAAACCTTGTCTGTGGTATTCCGAGTAGGATTCAAGGATTGAATAGCTGTGACGAGCTTCAAACTCGCAATTGTTGGGCGTAATGACAAACGCAAAAGAATCAATAGATTCTATTCCAACATGATCGAGAATCGACAGATGATTAGCCATGCTGTGACAGAGCATTTGGACCATTTTCACTGAGAGGATGGGATGTAGCCATTGACAACGGTGATGCCCTACATGCAGCTTGCCATGGAAAGGAGTAAGAAGGATTGAAGGAAGGCAGTAGGAAAGCAGAGATCCAACAGGGACAAAGCACCTCCAAACACTTATCTAAAATTCTCGCTAATGGTCTACATAAGTATTTCTATATTTATTTTCTGTTTATTTATTATTATTATTTGAAAACTCCATAACCTTTTATAATATGCCTGACTAAGATTTACAAGATGACCATAGCTCGCTTCATACCAACAATCTCCGTGGGATCGACCCTTACTCACGTAAGGTATTACATGGACGACCCAGTGCACTTCCTGGTTAGTTGTGCGGAGTTGTGACTAAGTGTGATTCACGTTTAAGAGCGCTACCAAGTTTTTGGTGCCGTTGCCGGGGAATCAATTTCGAACAACAATTTCACAATTTTTTTCAGACCACGACTGTGCCAAGCTTTTAATTCGGCAACATGCACCAAGTTTTTGGCGCCGTTGCCGGGGATTGTTCGAGTTTGGACAACTGACAGTTCATCTTGTTGCTCAGATTTGATAATTTTCTTTTTGTTTAATTTTTGAAAAAATTTTCAAAAATCTTTCAAAAAAAAATTTTCTTTTCCTTTTGTTTTCGAAAATTATTCTTAATTTTTAAAGAATGAATTCTAGAGTTTCATGGTAACGTGTTGAAGCCTAGCTGGCTATAAAGCCATATCCAAAATTCTTTTGGATTGAGGCTTCCAACCATCAACATAGAGGCAAGTTAATTGGAATATCAGCTGTTGTATGTCTGATTTATATCCTAAAGCTGGCTGGCTATTAAGCCATGTCCAACCCCTGGATTGGAGCTTTAGGCTAAACATTGAAAGATTCCTGGAATTCTTCTTAAAAATTTTGAATTTCTCATTTTCTTTTTCCTATATGTTTTTCGAAAAATATAAAATAAAATCCAAAAAATATAAAATCGAATAAAAATAAAAAATATTTTGTGTTTCTTGGTTGAGTCTTGAGTCAATTTTTAAGTTTGGTGTCAATTGCATTTCTCTAAAAATTTATGCATTTTTTTCGAAAAGCTCATGCATGTGTTCTTCATGATCTTCAAGTTGTTCTTGACAAGTCTTCTTGTTTGATCTTGATGTTTTCTTGTTTTGTGTCTTTTGTTGTTTTTCATGTGCATTTTTGCATTCATAGTGTCTAAGCATTAAAGATTTCTAAGTTTGATGTCTTGCATATTTTCTTTACATCAAAAATTTTTCAAAAATATGTTCTTGATGTTCATCATGACCTTCAAAGTGTTCTTGGTGTTCATCTTGACATTCATAGTGTTCTTGCATGCATCATGTGTTTTGATACAAAATTTTCATGTTGTGGGTCATAATTATGTTTTTCTCTCTCATAATTAAAAATTCAAAAATAAAAAAATATATATATCTTCTTATTTCTCTCAAATTTTTGAAAATTTGGGTTGACTTAGTCAAAAATTTTTAAAAATTAGTTGTTTCTTATAAGTCAAGTCAAATTTTCAATTTTAAAAATCTTATCTTTTCAAAACTTTTTCAAAAATCAAATATTTTTCATTTTTTTTTACTATTTTTCGAAAATTTTTAATTTGAATTTTAAAATCTTTTCCTTATCTTTAATTCAAAAATTTCGAAAATTATGCTAACAAGTAATATGATTGATTCAAAAATTTGAAGTTTGTTACTTTCTTGTTAAGAAAGGTTCAATATTTAAATTCTAGAATCATATCTTTTAGTTTCTTGTTAGTCAAGTAATCAATTTTAATTTTAAAAATTAAATTTTTTTAATCATATCTTTTTATCATATCTTTTATATCATATATTTTTCAAAATTTTATCTTTTTCAAAAATTTGATTTTAAAATATCTTTTCTAACTTCTTATCTTCTTATCTTTTCAAAATTAATTTTCAAATCTTTTTCAACTAACTAATTAACTTTTTGTTTGTTTCTTATCTTTTTCAAAATCAGCTAACTACTCTTCCCTCTCTAATTTTCGAAAATATCTCCCTCTTTTTTCAAAAATTATTTTAATTAATTAATTATTTTAAATTTTAATTTTATTTCCCCTTTAATTTTCGAAAATCATTAACTCCTTTTCAAATTTTTTTTTTCGAAAACTTCCCTCTCTCATCTTATTTTATTTATTTATTCATTTACTAACACTTCTCTTCATCTAAAATCTCTGCCCCTATCCTCACCCTTGTGTTTGGATTATTCATTCTTCTTCACTCTTATTCCCTTTCTTCTTCTACTAACATAAAGGAATCTCTATACTGTAACATAGAGGATTCTTCTTCCTTTTTTGTTCTCTTCTTTCTCATATGAGCAGGAACAAGGAAAAAGGCATTATTGTTGAAGCTGACCTGGAACCTGAAAGGACTCTGAAGAGGAAACTAAGAGAAGCTAAATTACAACAATCCAGTGACAACCTTGCTGAAAATTTCGAACAAGAAAAGGAGATTGCAGCCGAACCCAACAACAATAATGCAAGAAGGATGCTTGGTGATTATACTACACCTACTTCCAAGTTTGATGGAAGAAGCATTTCAATTCCTGCCGTTGGAGCAAACAATTTTGAACTGAAACCTCAATTAGTTGCTCTAATGCAACAAAACTGCAAGTTCCATGGACTTCCATCAGAAGATCCCTATCAGTTTTAAACTGAGTTCTTGCAGATCTGTGAGACTGTAAAGACGAATGGAATAGATCCTGAAGTCTACAGGCTCATGCTTTTCCCTTTTGCTGTAAGAGATAGAGCTAGAACATGGTTGGACTCACAACCTAAAGATAGCCTGGACTCCTGGGATAAGCTGGTCACGGCCTTCTTGGCTAAGTTTTTTCCTCCTCAAAAGCTGAGAAAGCTTAGATTGGATGTTCAGACATTCAAACAAAAAGATGGTGAATCCCTCTATGAAGCTTGGGAAAGATACAAGCAGATGACCAAAAGGTGTCCTTCTGACATGCTTTCAGAATGGACCATTCTGATTATATTCTATTATGGTTTGTCTGAGTTCTCCAAGATGTCATTGGACCATTTTGTAGGTAGATCCATTTACCTAAAGAAAATGCCTGCAGAAGCTCAAGAACTTATTGACATGGTTGCAAATAATCAATTCATGTATACTTCTGAGAGGAATTCCGTGAATAATGGGACGCCTCAGAGGAAGGAAGTTCTTGAAATTGATGCTCTGAATGTCATATTGGCTCAGAACAAAATGTTGACTCAGCAAGTCAACATGATTTCTCAAAGTCTGAATGGATGGCAAAATGCATCCAACAGTACTAAAGAGGCATCTTCTAAAGAAGAAGCTTATGATCCTAAGAACCCTGCCATGGCAGAGGCAAATTACATGGGTGAACCTTATGGAAACCCCTATAATTCATCATAGAGAAATCATCCAAATTTCTCATGGAAGGATCAACAAAAGCCTCAACAAGGCTTTAATAATGGTGGAAGAAATAGGCTCAGCAATAGCAAGCCTTTTCCATAATCTTCTCAGCAACTGACAGAGAATTCTGAGCAGAGCACTTCTAATTTAGCAAACTTAGTCTCTGATCTGTCTATAGTCACTTTAAGTTTCATGAGTGAAACAAGGTCCTCCATAAGAAATTTGGAGGCACAAGTGGGCCAGCTAAGTAAGAAAGTCATTGAAACTCCTCCTAGTACTCTCCCAAGCAATACTGAAGAGAATCCAAAAAGAGAGTGCAAGGCCATTGATATAATCAACATGGCCGAAACTAGAGAGGAAGGAGAGGACGTGAATTCCAATGAGGAAGACCTCATGGGGCGTCTCTCAAGCAAGAAGGAGTTCCCTATTGAGGACCCAAAGGAATCTGAGGCTTATGTAGAGACCATAGAGATCCTATTAAAACTCCTTCTGCCATTCATGAGCTTTGAAGAGTATTCTTCCTCTGAAGAGGATGAAGATGTAACTGGAGAGCAAGTTGCTCAATATCTAGGAGCCATCATGAAGCTGAATGCCAAGTTGTTTGGTAATGAGACTTGGGAAGGTGAACCTCCCTTGCTCATTAGTGAACTAGATACATGGGTTCAGCAAACTTTACCTCAAAAGAGTCAAGATCCTAGTAAATTATCAATACCCGGCACCATAGGCACCATGACCTTTGAGAAAGCTCTGTGTGACCTAGGGTCAGGTATAAATCTTATGCCACTCTCTGTAATGGAGAAGCTGGGGATCATTGAGGTACAACCTGCCATATTCTCATTACAATTGGCAGACAAGTCAATAAGACAAGCTTATGGATTGGTAGAGGACGTGTTAGTAAAGGTTGAAGGCCTTTACATCCCTGCTGATTTCATAATCTTAGACACTAGGAAGGAGGAGGATGAATGCATCATCCTTGGAAGACCTTTCCAAGCCACAGCAGGAGTTGTGATAGATGTTAATAGAGGAGAATTAGTCGTTCAATTGAATGGGGACTACCTTGTGTTTAAGACCCAGGGGTATTCTTCTGTATACATGGAAAGAAAGCATGAAAAATTTCTCTCAGTACAGAGTCAAACAAAGCCCCCACAATCAAGCTCCAAGTTTGGTGTTGGGAGGCCACAACCAAACTCTAAGTTTGGTGTTGAATCCCCATAACCAAACTCTAAGTTTGGTGTTGGGAGTCTACAACATTGACCTGATCACCTGTGTGGCTCCATGAGAGCCCACTGTCAAGCTATTGACATTAAAGAAGTGCTTATTGGGAGGCAACCCAATTTTTATTTATCTTATTTTTATTTTTATTTTATTGTTCTTTTATGTTTTATTAGGTTCATGATCATGTGGAGTCACGAAAAAAATACTAAAATTAAAAATAGAATAAAAAATAGCAGAAGAAAAATCATACCCTGAGGAGAGCTGGCGCTGAACGCCAGAAACAAGCATGGAGCTGGTGTTCAACGCCAGAAACATGGTGCAATTAGGTGTTGAACACCCAAAACAAGCATCACTCTGGCATTTAAACGCCAGAATTGCATACATTTTACACGCCTAATGGGTGCAGGGATGTAAATCCTTGACACCTCAGGATCCGTGGACCCCACAGGATCATCTCAGGATCTGTGGACCCCACAGGATCCCTGATAAACCACTATTTTATGGTTTATATTGTGTTTAATTGCGTGATTTTATCATGATCCTTACCCACTTATTCATTAATTTAGCATGCATTTATATTTCCTTCCTGAAATTATTACATGGTTGAAAACTACTTCCTAGAGACTTTTTAATTATGCATTTTAGTTCTTCTTTATCCCATTTGATGCCTAATCTGTGTATTGAGTGTTTCAGGCTTGATAGGGCATGGATGAGTTGGAGAGTGGAAAGAAAGCTAGCAAAAAATGGAAGGAACACAAGAAATTGAGGAGACAGCCAGCGAGAAGTGACGCGGCCACATGGCTCACGCGTTCGCGCGAAAGAGGAGAAATCGCAGTGACGCAGCCGCATGGCTCACGCGACCGCGCGTAATGGAAAAGCACAAGTGACGCGGAGGCGTGGACGACGAGAACGCGTGGCAAGGAAAAACGCGAATGACGCGTACGCATGAATGACGCGATCGCGTGACGTGCGCGATCTGCATAATCTGCAGAATTCGCTGGGGGCAATTCCGGGCCCTATTTTGACCCAGTTTTTGGCCCAGAATAGTAGACTAGAGCCAGAGAACATGCAGAAACCAGGGAGAACAATTCATTCTACACAGTTTTAGTTTTTGATCTAATTTTTCCTCCTCCTCTAGGTTTTTCTCTCTACATTCATATTTTTTAGGATTTTATTTTTCTATCACTTTTTGCATTGGGATACTGAGAAGAGTTATTACCTCATCAAGACTTCGTCATTCTAGTTCGTTTTCTTTACTTTGCTTTACTCTTCCATGTCCTTTGCTTTGTTAATTTTACCATTGGAATATTTTTAGGATTATTTAATACAAGGATTACTTTCATTTTTAATTGATTATTTTGGTTTTTATTTACAATGTCTTTCTTTAATTCCTTTTCACATGTTATGAATTTTACATTCTCAATGAGCGAGTAGTTCCCTAACTTGATGGGGAGTTGATTGAAAGGAACCCTTGAGTTGGATGGCTTAAAAGAAAGATTGTAATTGGGTTTAGTGTTGGATTGCCCTCTAGTCACTAACCCCAATCCCTTTTAATTAAGTGGGTTGTAACTTGTGAACGGACATAGCATTCCAACTTGTTTGACTTTCCCTTACCTAGTAAGAGATAACTAAACAGGATAACCTTTAATTATCAATTAATCTAGAGAGTTCCCCAACATTAATGGGGCTTCCAACTAAGCAACTCCCAGTCAAGGCTTTTATTTGAATTATTTAAATTCTCCAATTTAATTCCCTGTTTACTCAACTCAAACCTTTTTGAAAACATCTGATTAATAAAATAGCACACTTTTCTGTAACTCATTGGGAGACGACCTGGGATTCATGCTCCTAGTATTTTAAATTTAAATTTCTGTGACACCTTTCTAAATTAATAAGTGGAATTCTGGTGAGTTAAGAACTATACTTGCAACGTATATATTTTAATAATTTTTAATTCACCAATTTCTGCCGCATCAATTTTTGGCGCCATTGCCGGGGAGTTGCAATAGAGTGCTAAAGTTATTAATTAGAATTTATTTATTTGCATTTTATTTTATTTTTGTCACTATGAACTGTACGTTTCTTTCGTTAAATGACGCGTTCACTTCCTGATCCAAGCTTGCCAGCATTTGACCTTGAGATTGAAAGAACTCTTTCACATATAAGGCAAGCTCGGCGTAGGCGACTCCTCTTTGAGGACAAACCTGAACCGTCATCTAAGGAAGAAACAAGCCCCCTCTCTACTAATCCAGTTCATTTACGTGCAGGTGACATGGCAGCGCCCAGAAGAGTCACTATCCAGGAGGAAGGAGCCCCTGATTTTACGCTCCAACCATTCCAGGCGCACCACCCGAGAGTAGCTGTAGATTTTGAAATAAAGTCTTCACTACTCAACTTGATGCCCAAATTTCATGGCTTACCTGCTCAAGAGCCTATTAGGGATTTCCAGACCACTTGTTCTACTGTTAAGCGTGATGGCACTAACGAAATCTCTATTCTATTGAAAGCCTTCCCATTTTCTCTAGAGGGAAAAGCAAGAGAGTGGTACTACACTCAACCCGGAGCAATTGTTTCCAACTGGGATGCACTTAGGAGAGAGTTTCTGGATAAATTCTTTCCAGCTGAAGTTGCCAATAAACTGAGGAAGGACATGTCTATGATCGTTCAAGATGAATCTGAGACCCTCTATGAATACTTGGAACGCTTCAATACTCTTCGAGACGCATGTCTCCATCATATGATTGACAAGATAGTTTTGCTCGGTTACTTTACACAGGGTTTGAAATCTCAAGATAGGACCACACTGGAAGGTGCTTGCAATGGTTCTATGAAAAAGTACAAGACTACGGACGAAGCATGGCTATTGATCAGAGACTTAGCTGACTCTACTAGGAATTATAGGCAGAGACAAGGTGGGTAAAAAGCTGTTGCGGAGGTATCCATTAGTAAAGAGAATGCTACTATAGCTCAGAGCTTATGTGAAATGACTAACTTGCTGAAGCAGATGCAACTAAATCAACAACAACCTCAGCAAGTTCAGCCTTCTCCACCACAGCACAGCCAGCAGTTAGTTCCATAAAGAGTGTGCGGAATCTGTGCAGATTACAATCACTATACCGATGAGTGTCCGCAGCTCCAACCAGAAGACAACACTGTAGCAACCACTCATAACTTTCATGACCGCCCCAATCAAGGGTACAATCAAGGTGGCAACTATAACTAAGGATGGCAGAGATAATAATGGAAAACAGAGGTGGAATAACAATAACAACTTTAGGCAGCAGAATTAGAATCAGGCCTACAAAGCACCTCATCTCAGACAGCTTCAAAATTCTCAGCAAACATCTCAGATCACCTATCCCTCGTCATCCCCTAATGATGAATTACTACAAGCCATTGATCGGAGACAACAGGCTATGGAAAATAACTTTAATGCAACTTTGAATGGTTTGAATTCTACTTTGCAAGCCCTTATCTCACAGATTGGATCAATGAACAACTCCAACAACCAGTCCTCAAGCTCTGGTAGACTCCCCTCTCAACCATTACCCAACCCAAAAGGTGGCATTAATGCCATCACCCTAAGGTCTGGAACCACATTTCAGGAGAGGAATCAGGAGGAGCCAAGCCCACCAAAACATGCCTCAGCTGAAGAGGTAGTAGAAATAGAAGATGTTGAAGAGGAAGAGGACATACAGGACATAGCTGAAGAAGAAGAAGCTCAACCACAGGAGGAAGCACCAAAAGGTGCAGACATTGCAGAAAACACCACTCCCATTCTATTTCCACAACTTGCAAGGAAGCCCAGGAAGCAGTTGGAACCTGATCCCAAAATGGTAGAAATCTTCAAAAAGGTTGAGGTAACTGTTCCCCTTTTTGATGCTATTCAACAGGTACCTAAATATGCAAAGTTTCTAAAAGATTTATGTATTTATAAAGACAAAATTAATGAATTAGAAACTATCCCTTTAGGTAGTTCCATATCTGCTTTAATGGGAGGATTACCTGAAAAGTGTAGTGACCCAGGTCCCTGTATAGTTAGTTGTACTATTGGTGGTGTAGTAATTTATGATTGCATGTGTGATTTGGGAGCATGTGTTAGTATAATGCCTTTATCTGTATATGATGTTTTAAGGCTCCCTCCCTTAAAAAGGTCGGCAGCTCGTTTTGTGTTGGCAGATAAAAGCATTATTACAGTAGCTGGAGTTGCTGAAGATGTTTTAGTGAACATTAAAGGGCTCACTTTCCCAACCGATTTCTATATCTTGGAGATGCCCAATAATGACTCAGATAAGCCATCATCAATCCTACTTGGTAGACCATTCCTGAAGACATCAAAATTCAAATTAGATGCTTTTTCAGGAACATATTCTTTTGAAATAGATGGCCGAATGGTAATCTTCAATTTGAATCGAGTCACAAACAACCCTCCAGAAGATCATTCTATCTTCCAGTGTGATATCATAGATGAAACTGTAGCTAAAATCCACCAGGAAGAGTTGGAAGAACAGTACACAGAACAAGGTCCAAGTGTGGGGAATCTCTTAACTGACAATAAGGGCACTTCGGCATTTTCACAAGCTCCAGACAATCCAAAGCCTGCCCATGACAAGAAGATAGA
Organism: Arachis stenosperma; assembly: GCF_014773155.1. NCBI lineage: Eukaryota > Viridiplantae > Streptophyta > Magnoliopsida > Fabales > Fabaceae > Arachis > Arachis stenosperma. The sequence goes on along the minus strand of NC_080377.1, from coordinate 56,266,502 downwards.
GTTAAAACCTCTCCCTCCATATCTCAAATACGCTTATCTTGAAGATGGGCAGAAGTTTCCAGTTATTATTGCACAGGACCTCACTCCTGAACAGGAAGAGCAGTTACTTAGTGTTCTGAGGAAGCACAAGAAAGCAATTGGGTGGAGTTTGGCAGACATAGTAGGCATCAACCCTCAAGTATGTGAACACAGAATATTTTTAGAGGAAGGAGCAAGACCTGTCCGCCAACCCCAAAGAAGACTGAATCCCACTATTTTGGAAGTTGTCAAAAAGGAAGTAACCAGACTATTGGAAGCAGGTATCATTTATCCCATTTCAGACAGTGAATGGGTTAGCCCAGTACAAGTGGTGCCCAAGAAGTCTGGGGTTACTATAGTGAAGAATGAGCATGGAGAGCTCATAGCAACCAGAGTACAGAATGCTTGGAGAGTCTGCATTGATTACAGGCGTCTCAACCAAGCCACCCGTAAGGATCACTACCCACTTCTATTCATTGATCAAATGCTGGATCGCCTGTCAGGTAAATCACATTAATGCTTTTTAGATGGTTACACAGGTTATTTCCAGATTCATATAGCTCTTGAGGATCAGGAAAAGACTACCTTTACATGTCCTTTTGGGACTTATGCTTATAAGAGAATGCCCTTTGGCCTATGCAATGCACCAGCCACTTTCCAAAGGTGCATGATGAGTCTTTTCTCTGATCTGATTGAGGACAGTATGGAAGTTTTTATGGATGATTTTAGCATTTATGGTGATTCTTTTAACCTTTGCTTAGATGGATTATCTAGAGTATTATATAGATGTGTCAGTACAAACCTTGTATTAAATTTCAAAAAATGTCACTTTATGGTAAAACAAGGGATTGTACTGGGGCATGTTGTATCTAATACTGGCATTTCTATAGACCCAGCAAAGGTGAATGTTATTTCTAGTTTACCTTACCCCTCTTCTGTGAGGGAAGTCTGTTCATTCCTTGGCCATGCAGGTTTTTACAGGAGATTTATTAAGGACTTCAGTAAGGTAGCACTTCCCTTATCCAGATTACTGCAGAAGGATATTGAGTTCAAGTTCAGTGAGGATTGCAAACAAGCATTTGATAAGCTGAAGACTGACTTGACTCAAGCTCCAATTGTGCGAGGACCAGACTGGAGCCAGCCGTTTGAAATCATGTGCGATGCTTCCAACCATGCAGTAGGAGCAGCGCTGGCTCAGCGTGAAGGTAAGGATCCTTTTGTTATTGCTTATGCATCTAAGACTTTAGACGCTGCCCAATCCAATTATACTACTACTGAGAAAGAGTTTATTGCTATTGTTTTTGCTCTGGATAAATTCCGAGCTTATTTACTTGGTACTAGAGTAGTAGTGTATTCGGACCATGCATCTTTAAAGTATCTATTAGCTAAAAAGGAGTCCAAACCAAGGTTCATACGTTGGATACTGCTATTACAAGAATTTGATTTAGAAATAAAGGATAGGAGTGGTAACCAGAATCTAGTGGCAGACCACTTGAGTCGCCTTGAGCACATTAAGGATGATTCTACTCCTATAGATGATAATTTTCCATTTGATAACCTGCAAGCAGTATCTGAAGTAGTCCCTTGGTACGCACCTGTAGCTAATTATCTAGTTAGTCGTACATTTCCTCCACACTTTTCTAAGCATCAAAGGGACAAGCTGAAAAGCGAGTTTAAATATTATATATGGGATGACCCATATTTATGAAGATGTGGCGCTGATCAGGTAATTAGACGTTGTGTGCCTCACTCAGAATTCCAGTCCATTTTAGAGGCCTGCCACTCATCTGAGAGTGGAGGACATTTTGGCCCTCAAAGAACAGCTAGAAAGATCTTAGACTGTGGATTCTGGTGGCCTACTCTTTTTAGAGATGCTGCTGAGTTTTGCAAATCTTGTCTCCCATGCCAAAAATTTGGTAATATATCCAGGAGGGATGAGATGCCTCAACAAATTATGCTTTTCTGTGAAATTTTTAATGTTTGAGGCATTGACTTCATGGGTCCGTTTCCAAATTCTAATGGTTATTTTTATATATTGTTAGCTATGGATTACGTTTCCAAATGGGTGGAAGCAATTCCTTCCCGCACTGATGATGCTAACACCGTTGTTTCCTTTGTAAGAAACCATATTATTTGTCGCTTTGGATCACCACGAGCAATCATGAGCGATCAAGGCACCCATTTTTGTAACAGAAGACTAACAGGATTAATGAAGAAGCATGGGATTATTCATAAGGTTACAATAGCATACCATCCTCAGACCAATGGACAAGCCGAGGTGTCAAACAGAGAGATAAAGCGTATCTTGCAGAAGATAGTCAAACCTTATAGAAAAGACTGGAGCACCAGGCTACAAGATGCACTATGGGCATACAAGACAGCATATAAAACACCCATTGGGATGAGTCCTTTCCGCTTAGTTTATGGAAAAGCTTGTCATCTCCCAGTTGAAGTAGATCACAGAGCCTTTTGGGCAGTCAAGGAGTGCAACATGGGAATTGAGCAAGCTGGAGCTGAAAGGAAGTTGCAACTGCACGAACTGGAGAGTCTTCGCCTAGAAACTTATGAGAACTCAAGAATATACAAGGAAAAGATGAAGGCTATACATGATCAGCACATCAAGAGCAAAGAATTCCGACCTGGGGATTTAGTCCTCCTTTACAAATCTCAACTGAGGCTCATGCCAGGCAAGTTGAGATCAAGATGGGAAGGTCCATACAGAGTAGAGAAGGCCGAACCATATGGAGTTTATCACTTAAGCCACCCTTCAAGCTCTGAACTTATCAAAGTTAATGGACAATGTCTGAAGCTGTACCATTACGAGAAGATGCAGAAAAACAAAGAGCTTGAGATCTTCCTCTTGGAAGATCCCCGCATGGCAAAAGATTGAGCTAGTGGAGCGTCCAACTTATGGACGTTAAAGCAAAGTGCTAGGTGGGAGACAACCCACCATGGTATGATCGTTCTTTTCTTTATTTTTCATTTTTCTACTTAATAACTCTTCTCTTTATCAGCATATTTTGTGCATCTGTATTTGCATATATAAAAAAAAATGCCACGCGATGCGACCGCATCAGTGACGCGTCCGCGTCGCAAGGAAATGGGAGAAAATAAAAAAATGAACAGAGAGTTTCGCTGGAGCATGGCTGGAGGCGTGCCAGTGGCACAAATCATCCCACGCGACCGCGTCGTTGACGTGTCTGCGTCACATGGGATTCATGGCCTCCCACGCGACCGCGTGCCCCACGCGGTCGCGTGCCCTGATTTTCGACGTAAAAAGGGGTGCACAACGAAATATTGTGCGAGAGTGGTGCTGGATTGGTGTTGGACGCACCATCCCTATCACGCGACCGCGTCATCCCTTCTGAAGCCCACTCACGCGATCGCATGCCCCACGCGATCGCGTCACCCCAAATTTGGCAAATATATCAATTTGAACAGAGAGTTGTGCGGGCGCGAGGCTGTACTCGTGCTAGAAGCATCACATGGGTCACGCGACCACGTGACCGACGCGACCGCGTCAACTAAATTAGAGCGCAATCACGTGAACGCGTGCCTCACGCGGCCGCATCGCTTGCGCCGCACAGCTCAACCAAAGCTGCCAAAATATCTTATCTTTTTCTTCTCCAAATCCTAATTTTTCTTTTCCCTCCTTATTTCTTCCTTCTCCCTTCTTCCTTCTATCTCACCTTTCATTCTCTCTTTCTGACCTCCATTAACAAGATTTTATTTTCTTCTTCCGTCCTTCCTTTTCTATCATTCTTCTTATTTTATATGTTATTTTCTTTTATTTTCTTTTTCTTTTTATTATCCTTATTTTCTTTCTTCTTCTTTTCTTTTTACATGGTGTTAGAAATTTATTTGAGTTATTATTCCTCATTATATGCTTGTGGATTGTTGCAAATTATTTGGCAATTATATATTATTTTCTTTAAAGGGTTGCTTGCATGTTTGCTTTAATACTTTCTATACCTTATTTACCATACATGCTATGTGTTTGTGGAAAAGCCCATATGTCATTATGCACTTCTGTATTATACCTCCTACTATTCAAAGCATGCTTTTCACAAATTTCCTTTACTATTTTATTAATTAAATTTAATTGCCAATACAAACATGTTAGTTTGTTACGAAGTGATGCTTGATATATGCTACTCATGCCCTTGCCGACATGCCAATAATCATCTTGCATCTACTCACCCTATCATGCACTTGTTCTATTTTCTTTCATGATCTTTTCACATGTTGTCATGACCATGTGTTTATTTCATTCCTCTTTACCGTGCACTGTTTATCACTCACTCCATCCCCTTCCTTGCTTTAATTCTTTGGATTTAACTTACTTTCTCTTCCCTTTTTTAGAATGGCCACTAAGAAAGGCAAAGAGAAAGCTACCCCTAAACCCACAGCAAGGAAAGGAACGAAGAGAGCATTAGTGGCAGAGCCTTCTTCAACCGCAGTCAAACACTCAACAAAAAAGAATTAAAAGGATTATCAAGGTTGATGAAAAAGAGAGAGCCTTCCCAGCTAAGGACACTGCACGATTCCCAAATCGCTACTGTGAGCAGATATTTCCTATTCTGGCAGCTCGAAATTACAACAATGAACACCTTCTTATCCTTCCGCCTCGTATTGCTGAATTTGTTGAGCCACAAATTGCACAAAGACATTGGGGATTCTTACAGAGACAGCCACGACAGGTTAATCTTTCCTGGGTTGTTGAGTTCTACTCCAACTTCCACCTGCCGACTCTGCAGTCTGTCTATTTACGCTAGAAGCAAGTCCCCATTACAGAAGAGGCCATACAGTAAGCCCTAGATATCCCACCTGCTCCTGAAGGATTGGACGTCTTTCAGAAAGCCGCAATCAAGCGCCAGGCATACACCTTTGACTGGGACGCTGTTCTCAGAATTATCGCTTGACCTGGCAGTAAATGGATCTTCGGATACCATCGTTCCCGTCCTAAGGGAATCTCGGCTTCTACATTCACCTTAGAGGCTCACGTATGGGCACATATTATGTCCCATTACGTCTTCCCAAGTACTCATGAGTCCTCCTTCACGGCAGACATGGTCGTTCTACTACGGTGCATCCTCACAGACCAGCCTCTTAATTTACCAAGACATATCCGGAATGCTATGGAACATGTGCAGATCGCGGGCAACCTACCTTTCCCCTCATTGGTCTCTGATCTTATCTCAGTAGCCAGAGTATTGGTGCGCGAAATTGTGAACTATACTTTTTCACAACTCTCATAATCCCTGGTAATGGCTCCAAAAACTTGGTGCGCTCAATACCATGGCATTACACAACTTCGCACAACTAACCAGCAAGTGCACTGGGTCGTCCAAGTAATAAACCTTACGTGAGTAAGGGTCGATCCCACGGAGATTGTTAGTATTGAAGCAAGCTATGGTCATCTTGTAAATCTTAGTCAGGCAAACTCAAATGTATATGATGATGAACGAAAATAACATAAAAGATAAAGATAGTGATACTTATGTAATTCATTGGTAGGAACTTCAGATAAGCGCATGAAGATGCCTTCCTTTCCGTCTCTCTGCTTTCCTACTGTCTTCATCCAACCCTTCTTACTCCTTTCCATGGCAAGCTCGTGTAGGGTCTCACTGTTGTCAGCAGCTACCTCCCATCCGCGCAGTGAAAGCTAATGCACACACTCTGTCACAGTGCTGCCAATCACCGGTTTGGTTCCCTCCCCTACCGGAATAGAATAACTCTTTTGCGTCTGTCACTAACGTCCAGTAGGTTACAGGTTTGAAGCACGTCACAGTCATTCAATCATTGAATCCTACTCAGAACACCACAGACAAGGTTAGACCTTCCGGATTCTCTTGAATGCTGCCATCAGTTCTTGCCTATACCACGAAGACTCTGATCTCACGGAATGGCTGGCTCGTTTGTCAGGCGAGCACTCGGTTGTCAGGCGATCAACCATGCATCATGCAATCAGAAATCCAAGAGATATTCACTAAGCCTCAGATGCTTGTAGAACAAGAATGGTTGTCAGTCACCTTGTTCATGTTGAAGAACGAGTGATATCTTGGTAAAAGAACAAGTGGAATTGAATGGAAGAACAATAGTAATTGCATTAATACTCGAGGTACAGCAGAGCTCCACACTTTAATCTATGGTGTGTAGAAACTCCACCGTTGAAAATACATAAGCATAAGGTCTAGGCATGGCCGAATGGCCAGCCTCCCAATGATCTAAGAACAAGATGTCCAAAGATGATCTAGAGATCTAAAAGTGATCAAAAGATTTCTATACAATAGTAAAAGGTCCTACTTATAAGAAACTAGTAGCCTAGGGTGTACAGAAATGAGTAAATGACATAAAAATCCTCTTCCGGGCCCACTTGGTGTATGCTTGGGCTGAGCAATGAAGCAATTTCGTGTAGAGACTCTTCTTGGAGTTAAACGCCAGCTTTGGTGCCAGTTTGGGCGTTTAACTCCCATTTGGGTGCCAGTTCCGGCGTTTAACGCTGGGATTTCTTGAGGTGACTTTGAACGCCGGTTTGGGCCATCAAATCTTGGGCAAAGTATGGACTATTATATATTGCTGGAAAGCCCAGGATGTCTACTTTCCAACGCCGTTGAGAGCGCGCCAATTGGGCTTCTGTAGCTCCAGAAAATCCACTTCGAGTGCAGGGAGGTCAGAATCCAACAGCATCTGCAGTCCTTTTGAGTCTCTGGATCAGATTTTTGCTCAGGTCCCTCAATTTCAGCCAGAAAATACCTGAAATCACAGAAAAACACACAAACTCATAGTAAAGTCCAGAAAAGTGAATTTTAATTAAAAACTAATAAAAATATACTAAAAACTAAACTAAAACTACTAAAAACATACTAAAAATAATGCCAAAAAGCATACAAATTATCCGCTCATCACAACACCAAACTTAAATTGTTGCTTGTCCCCAAGCAACTGAAAATCAAATAAGATAAAAAGAAGAGAATATGCAATGAACTCCAAAAACATCTATGAAGATCAGTATTAATTAGATGAGCGGGGCTTTTAACTTTTTGCCTCTGAACAGTTTTGGCATCTCACTCTATCCTTTGAAATCCAGAATGGTTGGCTTCTTTAGGAACTTAGAATCCAGATAGTGTTAATGATTCTCTTAGTAAAGTATGATGATTCTTGAACATAGCTATTTATTGAGTCTTGGCTGTGGCCCAAAGCACTCTGTCTTCCAGTATTACCACCGGATACATACATGCCACAGACACATAATTGGGTGAACCTTTTCAGATTGTGACTCAGCTTTGCTAAAGTCCCCAATTAGAGGTGTCCAGGGTTCTTAAGCACACTCTTATTTGCCTTGGATCACAACTTTATTCTTTCTTTTTCTTTTTCTCTCTCTTTTTTTTTTTTTTTGAAATGCTTTTTCTTGCTTCAAGAATCATTTTATTGATTTTTCAGATCCTCAGTAACATGTCTCCTTTTTCATCATTCTTTCAAGAGCCAACATTCATGAACCACAAATTCAAAAGACATATGCACTGTTTAAGCATACATTCAGAGAACAAAAATATTGCCACCACATCAAACTAATTAAACTATTATAAAATTCAGAATTCATGCAATTCTTTCCTTTTCAATTAAGCACATTTTTATTCAAGAAAGGTGATGGATTCATAGGACATTCATAACTTTAAGGCATAGACACTAAGACACTAATGATCACAAGACACAAACATGGATAACCATAAGCATAAAAAAAATCGAAAAACAGAAGAATAAAGAACAAGGAAATCAAGGAACGGGTCCACCTTAGTGATGGCGGCTCTTTCTTGCTCTTGAAGATCCTATGGAGTGCTTGAGCTCCTCAATGTCTCTTCCTTGTCTTTGTTGCTCCTCCCTCATGATTCTTTGATCTTCTCTAATTTCATGGAGGATGATGGAGTGTTCTTGATGCTCCACCCTTAGTTGTCCCATGTTGGAACTTAGTTCTCCTAGGGAGGTGTTTAGTTGCTCCCAATAGTTTTGTGGAGGAAAATTCATCCCTTGAGGAATCTCAGGGATCTCATGGTGAGAGGGTTCTCTTGTGTACTCCATCCTCTTCTTGGTGATGGGCTTGTCCTCATCAATGGGGATGTCTCCCTCTATGTCAACTCCGACTGAATAACAGAGGTGACAAATGAGATGAGGAAAGGCTAACCTTGCCAAAGTGGAGGTCTTGTCTGCCACCTTATAGAGTTCTTGGGCTATAACCTCATGAACTTCTACTTCTTCTCCAATCATGATACTATGGATCATGATGGCCCGGTCTATGGTAACTTCAGACCGGTTGCTAGTGGGGATGATTGAGCGTTGTATGAACTCTAACCATCCTCTAGCCACGGGCTTGAGGTCATGCCTTCTCAATTGGACCGGCTTTCCTCTTGAATCTTGCCTCCATTGTGCGCCCTCTTCACATATGACTGTGAGGACTTGGTCCAACCTTTGATCAAAGTTGACCCTTCTAGTGTAAGGATGCTCATCTCCTTGCATCATAGGCAAGTTGAACGCCACCCTCACACTCTCCGGACTAAAATCCAAGTATTTCCCCCGAACCATAGTGAGATAATTCTTTGGATTCGGGTTCACACTTTGGTCATGGTTCTTTGTGATCCATGCATTGGCATAGAACTCTTGAACCATCAAGATTCCGACTTGTTGAATGGGGTTGGTAAGAACTTCCCAACCTCTTCTTCGGATCTCATGGCGGATCTCCGGATATTCACCCTTTTTGAGTGAAAAGGGGACTTCGGGGATCACCTTCTTCAAGGCCACAACTTCATAGAAGTGGTCTTGATGCACCCTTGAGAGGAATCTATCCATCTCCCATGACTCGGAGGTGGAAGCTTTTGCCTTCCCTTTCCTCTTTTTAGAGGTTTCTCCGGCCTTGGATGCCATAATGGTTATGGAAAAACGAAAAAGCAACGCTTTTACCACACCAAACTTAAAATGTTTGCTCGTCCTCGAGCAAAAGAAGAAAGAAGAGAGTAGAAGAAGAAGAAATGAGGAAGAAGGGAGATGGTAGTGTGTTCGGCCAAGAAGGGTAAGAAAGGGTGTTTAGGTTGTGTGAAAATGAAGAGTTGAAGAAGGGTATTTATAGGAGAGAGGGGGGTAAAGGTTCGGCCATGAGGGGTGGGTTTTGGGAGGGAAAGTGGTTTGAATTTGAAGGGTGAGGTTGGTGGGGATTTATGAAGGATGGATGTGAGTGGTGAAGAGAAAGATGGGATTTGATAGGTGAAGGGTTTTTGGGGAAGAGGTATTGAGGTGATTGGAGAATGGGGGAAGAAGAGAGAGAGTGATGGTAGGGTCCTGTGGGGTCCACAGATCCTGTGGTGTCAAGGAAAAGTCATCCCTGCACCAAATGTTGCTCAAAATCACGTTTTGAGCCATTTCTGGCGTTAAACGCCGGGCTGGTGCCCATTCCTGGCGTTTAACGCCAGGTTCTTGCCCTTTACTGGCGTTTAACGCCAGTCTGGTGCCCCTTTCTGGCGTTAAACGCCCAGAATGGTGCCAGACTGGGCGTTAAACGCCCAACAGCTAGCATTACTGGCGTTTGAACGCCAGCTTCTTCTCCTCCAGGGTGTGCTATTTTTCTTCCTGTTTTTCATTTTGTTTTTGCTTTTTTCATTGTTTTTGTGACTTCTTATGATCATCAACCTACAAAAAAGATAAAATAATAAAAGAAAATAGTTAACTATAAAACATTGGGTTGCCTCCCAACAAGCGCTTCTTTAATGTCATTAGCTTGACAGAGGACTCTCATGGAGCCTCAGAAATGCTCAGAACCGTGTTGAAACCTCCCAACACCAAACTTAGAGTTTGAATGTGGGGTTTCAACACCAAACTTAGAGTTTGGTTGTGGCCTCCCAACACCAAACTTAGAGTTTGACTGTGGGGGCTCTGTTTGGCTCTGTTTTGAGAGAAGCTCTTCATGCTTTCTCTCCATGATGACAGAGAGATATCCTTGGGCCTTAAACACCAAGGATTCTTCATTCACTTGAATGATCAACTCTCCTCTATCAACATCAATCACAGCCTTTGCTGTGGCTAGGAAGGGTCTGCCAAGGATGATGGATTCATCCATGCACTTCCCAGTCTCTAGGACTATGAAATCAGTAGGGATGTAATGGTCTTCAACTTTTACCAGAACATTCTCTACAAGTCCATGAGCTTGTTTTCTTGAATTGTCTGCCATCTCTAATGAGATTCTTGCAGCTTGCACCTCAAAGATCCCTAATTTCTCCATTACAGAGAGGGGCATGAGGTTTACACTTGACCCTAAGTCACACAAGGCCTTCTTGAAGGTCATGGTGCCTATGGTACAAGGTATAGAAAACTTCCCAGGATCCTGCCTCTTTTGAGGCAGTTTCTGCCTAGACAAGTCATCCAGTTCTTTGGTGAGCAAGGGAGATTCATCTTCCCAAGTCTCATTTCCAAATAACTTGTCATTTAGCTTCATGATTGCTCCAAGGTATTTAGCAACTTGCTCTTCAGTGACATACTCATCCTCTTCAGAGGAAGAATACTCATCAGAGCTCATGAAAGGCAGAAGTAATTCCAATGGAATCTCTATGGTCTCATTTTGAGCCTCAGATTCCCATTGTTCCTCATTGAGGAACTCAGAGGAGATTGGTACACGCCCACTGAGGTCTTCCTCAGTGGCGTCCTCCTCCTCTCTTTCCTCTCCATATTCGGCCATGTCTATGGCTTTGCACTCTCCTTTTGGATTTTCTTCTGTATTACTTGGGAGAGTGCTAGGAGGGAGTTCAGTAACTTTCTTGCTCAGCTGACCCACTTGTCCTTCCAAATTTCTGATGGAGGACCTTGTTTCATTCATGAAACTTTGAGTGGTCTTTATTAGATCAGAGACCATTGTTGCTAAGTCAGAAGTATTCTGCTTAGAACTCTCTGTCTGTTGCTGAGAAGATGATGGAAAAGGCTTGCCATTGCTAAACCTGTTTCTTCCACCATTATTGTTATTGAAACCTTGTTGAGGTCTCTCTTGATTCTTCCATGAGAGATTTGGGTGATTTCTCCATGAAGAATTGTAGGTATTTCCATAGGGTTCTCCTAGGTAATTCACCTCTTCCATGGAAGGGTTCTCAGGATCATAAGCTTCTTCCTCAGATGAAGCATCCTTAGTACTGTTTGGTGCATTTTGCATTCCAGACAGACTTTGAGAAATCAAATTGACTTGTTGAGTCAATATCTTGTTCTGAGCCAAAATGGCATTCAGAGTGTCAATCTCAAGAACTCCTTTCTTCTGACTAGTCCCATTGTTCACAGGATTCCTTTCAGAAGTGTACATGAATTGGTTATTTGCAACCATTTCAATCAATTCTTGAGCTTCTGCAGGCGTCTTCTTCAAATGAAGAGATCCTCCAACAGAGCTATCCAAGGACATCTTAGATAGTTCAGAGAGACCATCATAGAAAATACCTATTATGCTCCATTCAGAAAGCATGTCTGAAGGACATCTTCTGATTAATTGTTTGTATCTTTCCCAAGCTTCATAGAGGGATTCTCCATCCTTCTGTCTGAAGGTTTGGACTTCCACTCTAAGCTTACTCCATCTTTGTGGTGGAAAGAACTTTGCCAAGAAGGCATTGACTAGCTTTTCTCAAGAGTCCAGGCTTTCTTTAGGTTGAGAGTCCAACCATATTCTAGCTCTGTCTCTTACAGCAAAAGGGAATAGCATCAGTCTGTAGACCTCAGGGTCAACCCCATTAGTCTTGACTGTGTCACAGATTTGCAAGAATTCAGCTAAGAACTGATGAGGATCTTCCATTGGAAGTCCATGGAACTTGCAATTCTGTTGCATTAGAGAAACTAATTGAGGCTTAAGCTCAAAGTTGTTTGCTCCAATGGCAGGGATAGAGATGCTTCTCCCATAGAAATCAGGAGTAGGTGCAGTAAAGTCACCCAGCACCTTCCTTGCATTGTTGGCATTGTTGTTGTTTTCGGCTGCCATGGGTTCTTCTTCTTTGAAGAATTCGGTCAGGTCCTCTAAAGAGAGTTGTGCTTTGGCTTCTCTTAGCTTTCTCCTCAGGGTCCTCTCAGGTTCAGGGTCAGCTTCAACAAGAATGCCTTTGTCTCTGCTCCTGCTCATATGAAAGAGAAGAGAACAAGAAAATATGGAATCCTCTATGTCACAGTATAGAGATTCCTTGAAGTGTCAGAGGAAAAGAGAAATAGAAAGAAGAAGGAGAAGGAGAATTCGAACTTTAATTAGATAAGGTTCGAATTTTGCATTAAGAAGGAGTGGTACTCCATAAATAGAAGGATGTGAGAAGGAGGGAAGAGGATTTTCGAAAATTCAATCAAAAAGATGTTGATAATTTTCGAAAATTGAAAGTGGAAAAGAAATCAAGTGATTTTTGAAAAAGATTTTTAAATTAGAAATCAAAAAGATTTGATTGAAAACTATTTTGAAAAAGATGTAGTTAAGAAGATATGATTGGTTTTAAAAAGATGTGATTGAGAAGATATGATTTGAAAACAATTTTAAAAGATATGGTTTGAAAACAATTTGAAAAGATATGATTTTAAGAATTAATGACTTGCCTAACAAGAAAAGATATGAATCAAACATAAAACCTTCCTTAACAGAAAAGGCAAAAATGTTCAATCAAATCATTAATTGTTAGTAAGTATCTTTGAAAAAGGAAAGAAATTGATTTTGAAAACATTTGATTGAAAAGATATGATTTGGAAAAGATTTGATTTTGAAAAACTTTGAAAACTTGAAAAAAATTTGATTTGAAAACAAAATCTTCCCCTTAGCACCATCCTGGCGTTAAACGCCCAGAATGGTATACATTCTGGCGTTTAACGCCCAAAATGCTACCTCTTTGGGCGTTAAACGCCCAACCAGGTACCCTGGCTGGCGTTTAAACGCCAGTCTGCCTTCTTCACTGGGCATTTTTGAATGCTCAGCTTTTTCTGTATAATTCCTCTGCAGCATGTTCTGAATCTTCAATTCTTTGTATTATTGACTTGAAAAGACACAAATTAAAAATATTTTTGGATTTTTAATAATCAAAATGCAAAAGGAATCAATTAACAATGCATGCAAGACACCAAACTTAGCAGTTTGTATACTACTGACACTAACAATATGAGAATGCATATGAGACACAGAAAATACTTCAAGTCAATAGAATTCAAAGATAAAAACAAAGAAATATATGCATGGATTCGAAAAATATAACAAAAACATGCATTTGACACCAAACTTAAGATGAGACTCTAGACTCAAACAAGAAATATTTTTGGATTTTATGGTTTTGCAAATTTTTTTGTATTTTTCGAAAATTAAGTGAAAAAAAAGTATCAAAATTCTTAATGAGAATTCCAGGAATCAGTGCAATGCTAGTCTAAGACTCCGGTCCAGGAATTAGACATGGCTTCACAGCCAGCCAAGCTTTCAAAGAAAGCTCCGGTCCAAAACACTAGACATGACCAAAGGTCAGCCAAGCCTTAGCAAATCACTGCTCCAAAAGCAAGATTGATACGAAATCAACAAGCTCTTGTGGTGATAAGTTGAAACCTCGGTCCAATCAGATTAGACATGGCTTCTCAGCCAGCCAGATTTCAACAAATCATCATGAAACTCTAGAATTCATCTTCAAGAATTTCGAAAAAAAATACCTAATCTAAGCAACAAGATGAACCGTCAGTTGTCCAGCCTGAACAATCCCGGGCAATAACACCAAAAATTTGATGTTGCTGCCGGATCTTGGCACTGATGTTACCAAAGACTTGCTCAAAACTAGAACAATCCCCGGCAACGGCGCCAAAAACTTGGTGCGCTCAATACCATGGCATTACACAACTTCGCACAACTAACCAGCAAGTGCACTGGGTCGTCCAAGTAATAAACCTTACGTGAGTAAGGGTCGATCCCACGGAGATTGTTAGTATTGAAGCAAACTATGGTCATCTTGTAAATCTTAGTCAGGCAAACTCAAATGTATATGATGATGAACGAAAATAACATAAAAGATAAAGATAGTGATACTTATGTAATTCATTGGTAGGAACTTCAGATAAGCGCATGAAGATGCCTTCCCTTCCGTCTCTCTGCTTTCCTACTGTCTTCATCCAACCCTTCTTACTCCTTTCCATGGCAAGCTCGTGTAGGGTCTCACTGTTGTCAGCAGCTACCTCCCATCCGCGCAGTGAAAGCTAATGCACACACTCTGTCACAGTGCTGCCAATCACCGGTTTGGTTCCCTCCCCTACCGGAATAGAATAACTCTTTTGCGTCTGTCACTAACGCCCAGTAGGTTACAGGTTTGAAGCACGTCACAGTCATTCAATCATTGAATCCTACTCAGAACACCACAGACAAGGTTAGACCTTCCGGATTCTCTTGAATGCTGCCATCAGTTCTTGCCTATACCACGAAGACTCTGATCTCACGGAATGGCTGGCTCGTTTGTCAGGCGAGCACTCGGTTGTCAGGCGATCAACCATGCATCATGCAATCAGAAATCCAAGAGATATTCACTAAGCCTCAGATGCTTGTAGAACAAGAATGGTTGTCAGTCACCTTGTTCATGTTGAAGAACGAGTGATATCTTGGTAAAAGAACAAGTGGAATTGAATGGAAGAACAATAGTAATTGCATTAATACTCGAGGTACAGCAGAGCTCCACACCTTAATCTATGGTGTAGAAACTCCACCGTTGAAAATACATAAGCATAAGGTCTAGGCATGGCCGAATGGCCAGCCTCCCAATGATCTAAGAACAAAATGTCCAAAGATGATCTAGAGATCTAAAAGTGATCAAAAGATTTCTATACAATAGTAAAGGTCCTACTTATAAGAAACTAGTAGCCTAGGGTGTACAGAAATGAGTAAATGACATAAAAATCCTCTTCCGGGCCCACTTGGTGTGTGCTTGGGCTGAGCAATGAAGCAATTTCGTGTAGAGACTCTTCTTGGAGTTAAACGCCAGCTTTGGTGCCAGTTTGGGCGTTTAACTCCCATTTGGGTGCCAGTTCCGGCGTTTAACGCTGGGATTTCTTGAGGTGACTTTGAACGCCGGTTTGGGCCATCAAATCTTGGGCAAAGTATGGACTATTATATATTGCTGGAAAGCCCAGGATGTCTACTTTCCAACGCCGTTGAGAGCGCGCCAATTGGGCTTCTGTAGCTCCAGAAAATCCACTTCGAGTGCAGGGAGGTCAGAATCCAACAGCATCTGCAGTCCTTTTGAGTCTCTGGATCAGATTTTTGCTCAGGTCCCTCAATTTCAGCCAGAAAATACCTGAAATCACAGAAAAACACACAAACTCATAGTAAAGTCCAGAAAAGTGAATTTTAATTAAAAACTAATAAAAATATACTAAAAACTAAACTAAAACTACTAAAAACATACTAAAAATAATGCCAAAAAGCATACAAATTATCCGCTCATCAAGTATCCTACAGAGCTGGAGACACCAAAGCCATTCTTCCACGGGATGATCAGTATGTCCCTAACGGGAGATATCTCAGGCCATAGCTTGCCACTACCAGCCAGTCCACAGAGGATGCTGCAGCTCCTCCACCATCTACTAGTCAACTGCTGCATCACATACTGAAGCGGTTGGACCAACATGAAAAGAAAGCAAAGCTCCGAGAGCGCTGCAACAAACGCCGATTCAAACACCTCAGGGAGCTGCTTAGAGGAGATTGCAGAGACTCAGACACCCCGGACTCCACTTCCTTCACCAGCACAGAGAGCCATGACGGCCCCGACTGTGGAGACACTGCCACCAGCCCACCATTGTTCCTGACAGATGGCACCGAGGACGGTGCAAAGCCTTAAGTGTGGGGAGGTCGGTCAGTACCTGACTTCCGGAGGTAATTTCTCTTCCCTAGCACCAATAAATTAGGATATTTTAGTTAGATTTTTTTTCTTTTATAGAATAGGATAAATTGCATAGTAATAGGTTAGTTGCATGCATGTTCTACTTGATTGAAAAGACAATAAGTTTCTTCTAAAAAGATATCTTTGGAACAAAATTTCACTAATTTTAATCAAAACTTTTATGATAAATTTGCTTGAAGATGTATTTGGAACATAATTTTTGAGCTAAAGAACACACAACCTGTGAAGATTTGAGCCTTTATGCATGGTTACATTATTTAACCATAATTATTTTATTCTTGTGTGTTTACTTCTCTATGATTGTAATCTATATTTTGTTTCATCCTATATGTCCAATATTTATTATGTTTATATGCTTGCATGTGATTGAGGCCATTATTTGTTTAAACTCACTTATCCAAATTAAGCCTACCCTTTTTTAATTACCTTTGTTAACCACTTTGAGCCTTTAAATCCCATTTGTTCTATATTTTACCACATTACTAGCCTTAAGCAAAAAAAAAAATAATTGTATATCCCAAATTGAATCTTTGGTTAGCTTAAGATAGAATTGTGTATGCTAGTTAAGTATGGGAATTTGTGGGAACAAAAGTTATTAAGGGAATGTGTCATGATAATACAATGGGAATTTGGATACCTACTCATGTGAAACTATAAGAATTAAAAATCTATGTTCATTGATAAGCTATATTTATTTTTATGTCTATAAAAAAAATTTCAATAAATAAATAAGGGGACAAAAATTACCCCAATGCTGAATTAAAAATTGAAAGATCAATGCACATATGATAAAATTGATACATGAGTATGGAATGTAAAAGGGAATTCTGGGTAGCTAGGTATGAATTCTAAGGTTATATAAAATATATAGGTTGGGTTAAAGCTTGGGTTAATTAAAGATTCAATTTATAAGCTCACTTAACCATATATGTATCCCTACCCATACCTTGGCCACATTACAAACTTGAAAAGACCTCATGATGTTTGCATTGGCATATTAACTGTTGCTGATTGGTTAGGAGAAAAACAAAAGTTAGAGAGCATGATTAGAGAAGGATAGAGTGATTACCCTATACACTAGAGAGATTAGAGTGCACATACATCATCAGTGAGGGTTCAATGCTTGAATTTCCATGTTCCCTGCTTTCATGAGCTATCTTCTTGCACTTTTATCTGTCTTACTGTATAATGATAGAATTAGTGGAATTTGATTTGTAATTGTTTTGAAGAGCTTATTTACTTTTGATCAAGTGGGCAAGAATCATATAGTTGCATTCATATATATAGGTTGCATTGCATTGCATGAGTTTCTACATGTTTGGTGGACGAAATTGTGATCCTTATTCTTTAAGTTGCATTCCTTGTAAAATTATGGAATTTGAAATTGGCACGAGTGAACACAACTCCGTTCAACTAACCAGCAAGTGTACTGGGTCGTCCAAGTAATAAACCTTACGCGAGTAAGGGTCGATCCCACAGAGATTGTTGGTATGAAGCAAGCTATGGTCATCTTGTAAATCTCAGTTAGGCAGATTAAATTGGTTTATGGTTTCGAAAATTATATAAAAAGAAGAAATAATAAAAGGGATAGAATACTTATGCAGATTCATTGGTGGGAATTTCAGATAAGCGAATGGAGATACTGTGTGCTCAAGGACGCCTGCTATCCTCCTGCTTCAACTCAATCCTTCTTACTCCTTTCCATGGCAAGCTGTGTATAGGGGTTCACCGTTCGACGATGGCTACTTTTAATCCTCTCGGGAAAATGGTCCTCTGCGGCTGTCACTCGCATGGCTAATCGTCTGGAGGCATCACCTGGCCGAAGGCTACATCCCATCCTCGCAGTGAAAACTACGCTCACGCGCTCTGTCACAGCACGGCTAATCACTGGTTGGTTCCCGCGCCTACTGGAATAGAATCCCTTGATTCTTTTGCGTCTGTCACTAACGCCCTGCACTTGCGAGTCTGAAGCACGTCACAGTCATTCATTACCGGAATCCTACTCGGAATACCACAGACAAGGTTAGACTTTCCAAATTCCCAGGATCCTACTCGGAATACCACAGACAAGGTGAGACTTTCCGGATCCTCATAAATGCCGCCATCTATCTAGCTTATACCACGAAGATTCTGTTGGGGAATCTAAGAGATACACATTCAAGCTCTGTTGCATGTAGAACGGAAGTGGTTGTCAATCACACGCGTTCATAGGTGAGAATGATAACGAGCGTCACATAATCATCACATTCATCATGTTCTTGGGTGCGAATGAATATCTTGGAATAAGAATAAGATAGAATTGAATAAAAGAAAGTAGAATTGCATTAATACTTGAGGTACAGCAGAGCTCCACACCCTTAATCTATGGTGTGCAGAAACTCCACCGTTGAAAATACATAAGTAAAAGGTTCAGGCATGGCCGAATGGCCAGCCTCCATGATCTGAGAACTAATCGTCCCAAGATGTCTAATACACTAGTAAAATGTTCTATTTATAATAAACTAGCTCCTAGGGTTTACATGAGTAAGTAATTGATGCATAAATCCACTTCCGGGGCCCACTTGGTGTATGCTTGGGCTGAGATTGATCTATCCACGAGCTGAGGCTTCTCTTGCAGTTGAACTCCGAGTTATGACGTGTTTTGGACGTTCAACTCCGGATCATGACGTTTTTCTGGCGTTTAACTCCAGACAGCAGCATGTACTTGGCGTTCAACGCCAAGTTACGTCGTCAATTTCCAAATAAAGTATGGACTATTATATATTTCTGGAAAGCCCTGGATGTCTACTTTCCAACGCCGTTGAGCGCGCGCCAATTGGAGTTCTGTAGCTCCAGAAAATCCATTTCGAGTGCAGGGAGGTCAGATTCCAACAGCATCAGCAGTCCTTTTGTCAGCCTTTTTCAGAGTTTTGCTCAAGTCCCTCAATTTCAGCCAGAAATTACCTGAAATCATAGAAAAACACACAAACTCATAGTAAAGTCCAGAAATGTGAATTTAACATAAAAACCAATGAAAACATCCCTAAAAGTAGCTTGAACTCACTAAAAACTACCTAAAAACAAAGCCAAAAAGCGTATAAATTATCCGCTCATCACAACACCAAACTTAAATTGTTGCTTGTCCCCAAGCAACTGAAAATCAATTAGGATAAAAAGAAGAGAATATACTATAAATTCTAGAATATCAATGAATATTAATTCTAATTAGATGAGCGGGACTTGTAGCTTTTTGCTTCTGAACAGTTTTGGCATCTCACTTTTTCCTTTGAAGTTTAGAATGATTGGCTTCGTTAGGAACTTAGAATTTCGGATAGTGTTATTGACTTTCCTAGTTAAGCATGTTGATTCTTGAACACAGCTACTAATGAGTCTTGGCCGTGGCCCTAAGCACTTTGTTTTCCAATATTACCACCGGATACACAAATGCCACAGACACATAACTGGGTGAACCTTTTCAGATTGTGACTCAGCTTTGCTAGAGTCCCCAGTTAGTGGTGTCCAGAGCTCTTAAGCACACTCTTTTGCTTTGGATCACGACTTTAACCACTCAGTCTCAAGCTTTTCACTTTAGACCTTCATGACACAAGCATATGGTTAGGGACAGCTTGATTTAGCCGCTTAGGCCTGGATTTAATTTCCTTGGGCCCTCCTATCCATTGATGCTCAAAGCCTTGGATCCTTTTTACCCTTGCCTTTTGGTTTTAAGGGCTATTGGATTTTTCTACTGCTCCTTCTCTTTTTTTTTTTTCGCCATTCACTGCTTTTTCTTGCTTCAAGAATCAATTTCATGATTTTTCAGATCATCAATAACATTTCTCTTTGTTCATCATTCTTTCAAGAGCCAACAATTTTAACATTCATAAACAACAAGATCAAAAGACATATGCACTGTTCAAGCATTCATTTAGAAAACAAAAGTATTGTCACTACATCAATATAATTAAACTAAATTCAAGAGCTATTTTTGAAATTTATGTACTTTTTGTTCTTTTGAATTAAAACATTTTTCATTTAAGAGAAGTGAAGGATTAATGGATTTTATTCATAGCTTTAAGGCATGGTTACATACTAATGATCATGAAATAAAGACACAAAACATGGATAAACACAATATTAAAAACCGAAAAGCAGAAAGAAATAAGAACAAGGAATGAATCCACCTGAGTGAGGGTGGCGCCTTCTTGAAGAACCAATGGTGCTCTTTGAGCTCCTCTATGTCTCTTCCTTGCTTCTGTTGAATGATTCCTAGTAATTTTGGTGTTCCTCCCCTTAGTTGCTTCCAATACTTGTGTGGAGGACAACTTATCCCCTGAGGTATCTCAGGGATCTCTTGATTTGCAGCCACATGTTCTACCACTGAGCTATGACGGCTTTATATGAGTCTTTCCATCTCCCATGACTCAGAGGTGGAAGCTTTTGTCTTCCCTTTGAGGTTTCTCTGGCCTTAGGTGCCATTAATGGTAATGGAAAAGCAAAAAGCTATGCTTTTACCACACCAAACTTAAAATATTGCTCGCCCTCGAGCAAGAGAAGAAAGAAGAGAAGAAGAAGAAGAAGAAGAGAATGGAGGAGAGTGAGGGGAGATGGATTCGGCTATATGGGTGGGATTGGGTGGGAAGGAGAATATGAATTGTAAAGGTAGGTGGGGTGTATGGGGAAGAGTGGATAAATGTAGGTGGTGAATGAAAAACAGAAGGGATGACCATGAATGGAGAGAGAGGGGGCGAGGTAGGTGGGGATCCTGTGAGGTTCACAGATCCTGAGGTGTCAAGGAATTCCATCCCTGCACCAAATAGGCATGTAAAATGCCTTGGCACACCATTCTGGCGTTTAAACGCCCATTGGTGCACATTCTGGGCGTTCAACGCCCATGTAAAGCATGTTTCTGGCGTTGAACGCCAGTTTCATGCTTGTTACTGGCGTTCAGCGCCAGTTTTTCCTCTCTGGGCACATTCCTGGCGTTCAGCGCCAGAATGTTGCTTGTTTCTGGCGTTCAGCGCCAGAATGGTGCTCTGTTCTGGCGTTGAACGCCAGCCAGATGCATCTTACTGGCGTTGAACGCCAGCCTGTGCGTCCTCCAGGGTGTGAATTTTTTCTTCTGCTATTTTTTTTATTCTGTTTTAAATTTTTATGATTTTTTTCGTGACTCCTCATGATCATGTACCTAATAAAACACAAAATAACAATAAAATAGTATAAAATAGAAATTAGATAAATAAAATTGGGTTGCCTCCCAACAAGCGCTTCTTTAATGTCAATAGCTTGACAGTGGCTCTCATGGAGCCACAAGGTGATCAGGTCAATGTTGTATAGTTGTCCACACCAAACTTAGAGTTTGGATATGGGATCTTAACACCAAACTTAGAGTTTGGTTGTGGCCTCACAACACCAAACTTAGAGTTTGACTGTGTGGGCTCTTCTTGACTCTGAACTGAGAGAAGCTCTTCATGCTTACTCTCTTTTGTCACAGAGGGATGGCCATGTGCCTTAAACACAAGGTAGTCCCCATTCAATTGAAGGACTAACTCACCTCTGTTGACATCTATCACAGCTCCTGCTGTGGCTAGGAAAGGTCTTCCAAGCATGATGCAATCATCCTCTTCCTTCCTAGTGTCTAAGATTATGAAATCAGCAGGGATGTAAAGGCCTTCAACCTTTACTAACACGTCCTCTACTATTCCATAAGCTTGTCTCAATGACTTGTCTGCCAGTTGTAATGAGAACAATGCAGGTTGTACCTCAATGATCCCCAGCTTCTCCATTACAGAGAGTGGCATTAGATTTATCCCTGACCCCAGATCACACAGAGCTTTTTCAAAGATCATGGTGCCTATGGTACAGGGTATTAAGAACTTGCCAGGATCTTGTTTCTTTTGAGGTAGAATTTTCTGAATCCAAGTATCCAGTTCATTAATGAGCAAGGGAGGTTCACTTTCCCAAGTCTCATTACCAAATAACTTGGCATTCAGCTTCATGATAGCTCCTAAATATTGAGCAACTTGCTCTCTAGTTACATCTTCATCCTCTTCAGAGGATGAATAGTCTTCAGAGCTCATGAATGGCAGAAGGAGATTTAATGGAATCTCTATGGTCTCTGTATGAGCCTCAGATTCCCCTGGATCCTTAATAGGAAACTCCTTCTTGCTTGAGGAACGTCCCAGGAGGTCTTCCTCACTAGGATTTTCGTCTTCCTCCTCCCTTGTGCATTCGGCCATATTGACTATGTCAATGGCTTTGCACTCTCCTTTTGGATTCTCTTCTGTATTGCTTGGGAGAATACTGGGAGGAGTTTCAATGACTTTCTTACTCAGCTGGCCCACTTGTGCCTCCAGATTTCTAATGGAGGATCTTGTTTCACTCATGAAACTGAAAGTGGCCTTTGACAGATCAAAGACTATATTGGCTAAATTAGAAGTATTTTGTTCAGAATTTTCTGTCTGTTGCTGAGAAGATGATGGATATGGCTTACTATTGTTCAGCCTGTTGCGTCCACCATTGTTAAAGCCTTGTTGAGGCTTTTGTTGATCCTTCCATGA
This sequence comes from Arachis stenosperma, assembly GCF_014773155.1. Classification (NCBI taxonomy): domain Eukaryota; kingdom Viridiplantae; phylum Streptophyta; class Magnoliopsida; order Fabales; family Fabaceae; genus Arachis; species Arachis stenosperma. The sequence continues at coordinate 56,244,046 of NC_080377.1, read as the reverse complement.
GAAATTTGGATGATTTCTCCATGATGAGTTATAGGTGTTTCCATAAGGTTCACCCATGTAATTAACCTCTGCCATGGCAGGGTTCTCAGGATCATAAGCTTCTTCAGAAGCTGCCTCTCTAGTACTGTTGGATGCATGTTGCCATCCATTCAGATTTTGAGAGATCATGTTGACCTGTTGAGTCAACACTTTGTTCTGAGCCATTATGGCATTCAGAGTATCAATTTCAAGAACTCTTTTCTTCTGAGGTATCCCATTGTTCACGGAATTCCTCTCAGAAGTGTACATGAACTGGTTATTTGCAACCATGTCAATGAGCTCTTGAGCCTCTTCAGGCGTTTTCTTCAGGTGAATAGATCCACCTGCAGAATGGTCCAATGACATTTTCGAAAATTCAGAGAGACCATAATAGAATATATCTAAAATGGTCCATTCTGAAAATATGTCAGATGGACATCTTTTGGTCAGCTGCTTGTATCTTTCCCAAGCTTCATAGAGGGATTCACCATCTTTTTGTTTGAAGGTTTGAACGTCCACTCTCAGCTTGCTCAGCTTTTGAGGAGGAAAGAATTTATCCAAAAAGGCAGTGACCAGCTTATCCCATGAGTCCAGGCTATCCTTGGGTTGTGAATCCAACCATACTCTAGCTCTGTCTCTTACAGCAAAAGGGAAAAGCATGAGTCTGTAGACTTCAGGATCAACTCCATTCGTCTTTACAGTCTCACAGATCTGCAAGAACTCAGTTAAAAATTGATAAGGATCTTCAGATGGAAGTCCATAAAACTTGCAGTTTTGTTGCATTAAGGCAACTAGCTGAGGTTTCAGCTCAAAGTTGTTGGCTCCAATGGCAGGAATGGAGATGCTTCTTCCATCAAACTTGGAGGTTGGCTTTGTGAAGTCACCAAGCATTCTCCTTGCATTATTATTATTTTCGGCTGCCATCTCCTTCTCTTGTTCAAAAATTTCTGAAAGGTTATTTCTGGATTGTTGTAATTTAGCTTCTCTTAATTTTCTCTTCAAAGTCCTTTCAGGTTCTGGATCAATTTCAACAAGAGTGACTTTGTCCTTGTTCCTGCTCATATGAAAGAGAAGAAAACAAGAAAAGAAATAGGAATCCTCTATGTCACAGTATAGAGATTCCTTTATGTTAGTAGAAAAAGAAGGGGTAGAAGAATGAAGAGAAGTGAAGAGAAGTGTTAGTAAATAATTAATTAAATAAAATAAGAAAAGAGAGGTAGAATTTTCGAAAATAATTTTGAAAAAGGGGTTAGTAATTTTTGAAAATTAAAGATAAGATAAGATTAAAATTAAAATTTAAAACAAAAAGAATTTTTGAAAAAGAGGTGAGATATTTTCGAAAATTAGAGAGGGAAAAGTAGTTAGGTGGTTTTGAAAAAGATAAGAAACAAACAACAAGTTAGTTAGTTGATTGAAAAAGATTTGAAATCAAATTTGAAAAGATAAGAAGATAAGAAGTTTAGATAAGATATTTTGAAATAAAAAAAAAAAGATAAGATAAAAAGATAAAAAATTTTTTATTTTTTTGAAAAAGATAAGATAAGAGATAAAAAAGATTTAATTTAAAAATTTGAAATTATTTACTTCACTCACAAGAAACTACAAGATAAGATTCTAGAACTTAAAGATTGAACCTTTCTTAGCAAGAAAGTAACAAACTTCAAATTTTTGAATCAAAACATTAATTATTGATTATATTTTCGAAAATTAGATATAAAAGCTAAGAAAAAGATTTTTGAAAAATAATTTTTAAAATTTTTTCGAAAATAATAAAAAAATGAAAAAGCTATGATTTTTGAAAAAGATTTTGAAAAGATAAGATTTTTAAAATTGAAATTTTGACTTGACTTGTAAGAAACAACTAATTTTGAAAATTTTTGACCAAGTCAACCCAAAATTTTGAAATTTTGGAGGAAAATAAGGAAAAGATATTTTTTTTGATTTTTGAATTTTTAATTATGAGGGAGAAAAACAACAAAAATACTTAATGCATGAAATTTTTAGATCAAAACAATGAATGCATGCAAGAATGCTATGAATGTCAAGATGAACACCAAGAACACTTTGAAGATCATGATGAACATCAAGAACATAATTTTGAAAAATTTTTGATGCAAAGAAAACATGCAAGACACCAAACTAAGAAATCTTTAATGCATGGACTCTAACAAACAAAGAATGCATATGAAAAACAACAAACAACACAAAACAAGAAATCATCAAGATCAAACAAGAGGACTTATCAAGAACAACTTGAAGATCATGAAGAACACTATGAATGCATGGGATTTTCGAAAAATGCAAGAAAAATTTTTAAAAGCATGCAATTGACACCAAACTTAAAAATTGACTCAAGACTCAAACAAGAAACACAAAATATTTTTAGTTTTTATGGTTTTCTAATTTTTTTTTTTATTTTTATTATTTTTTTTTCGAAAATAATGTTAGGAAAAACGAAAAATAAAAGAAAAATTTTGAAAAAGATTTTTGAAAGGAAAATTACCTAATCTGAGCAACAAGATGAACCGTCAGTTGTCCATACTCGAACAATCCCCGGCAACGGCGCCAAAAACTTGGTGGACGAAATTGTGATCCTTATTCTTTAAGTTGCATTCCTTGTAAAATTATGGAATTTGAAATTGGCACGAGTGAACACAACTCCGTTCAACTAACCAGCAAGTGTACTGGGTCGTCCAAGTAATAAACCTTACGCGAGTAAGGGTCGATCCCACAGAGATTGTTGGTATGAAGCAAGCTATGGTCATCTTGTAAATCTCAGTTAGGCAGATTAAATTGGTTTATGGTTTCGAAAATTATATAAAAAGAAGAAATAATAAAAGGGATAGAATACTTATGCAGATTCATTGGTGGGAATTTCAGATAAGCGAATGGAGATACTGTGTGCTCAAGGACGCCTGCTATCCTCCTGCTTCAACTCAGTCCTTCTTACTCCTTTCCATGGCAAGCTGTGTATAGGGGTTCACCGTTCGACGATGGCTACTTTTAATCCTCTCGGGAAAATGGTCCTCTGCGGCTGTCACTCGCATGGCTAATCGTCTGGAGGCATCACCTGGCCGAAGGCTACATCCCATCCTCGCAGTGAAAACTACGCTCACGCGCTCTGTCACAGCACGGCTAATCACTGGTTGGTTCCCGCGCCTACTGGAATAGAATCCCTTGATTCTTTTGCGTCTGTCACTAATGCCCAGCACTTGCGAGTCTGAAGCACGTCACAGTCATTCATTACCGGAATCCTACTCGGAATACCACAGACAAGGTTAGACTTTCCGGATCCTCATAAATGCCGCCATCTATCTAGCTTATACCACGAAGATTCTGTTGGGGAATCTAAGAGATACACATTCAAGCTCTGTTGCATGTAGAACGGAAGTGGTTGTCAATCACACGCGTTCATAGGTGAGAATGATAATGAGCGTCACATAATCATCACATTCATCATGTTCTTCGGTGCGAATGAATATCTTGGAATAAGAATAAGATAGAATTGTATAAAAGAAAGTATAATTGCATTAATACTTGAGGTACAGCCGAGCTCCACACCCTTAATCTATGGTGTGCAGAAACTCCACCGTTGAAAATACATAAGTAAAAGGTTCAGGCATGGCCGAATGGCTAGCCCCCATGATCTGAGAACTAATCGTCCCAAGATGTCTAATACACTAGTAAAATGTTCTATTTATAATAAACTAGCTCCTAGGGTTTACATGAGTAAGTAATTGATGCATAAATCCACTTCCGGGGCCCACTTGGTGTATGCTTGGGCTGAGCTTGATCTATCCACGAGCTGAGGCTTCTCTTGGAGTTGAACTCCGAGTTATGACGTGTTTTGGGCGTTCAACTCCGGATCATGACGTTTTTCTGGCGTTTAACTCCAGACAGCAGCATGTACTTGGCGTTCAACGCCAAGTTACGTCGTCAATTTCCGAATAAAGTATGGACTATTATATATTGCTGGAAAGCCCTGGATGTCTACTTTCCAACGCCGTTGAGAGCGCGCCAATTGGAGTTTTTTAGCTCCAGAAAATCCATTTCGAGTGCAGGGAGGTCAGATTCCAACAGCATCAGCAGTCTTTTTGTCAGCCTTTTTCAGAGTTTTGCTCAAGTCCCTCAATTTCAGCCAGAAATTACCTGAAATCATAGAAAAACACACAAACTCATAGTAAAGTCCAGAAATGTGAATTTAACATAAAAACCAATGAAAACATCCCTAAAAGTAGCTTGAACTCACTAAAAACGACCTAAAAACAATGCCAAAAAGCGTATAAATTATCCGCTCATCAATGTTCATACTTATTTATCTTATCTCCTTCAATTAAGCATGAGGACATGCTAATGTTTAAGTGTGGGGAGGTTGATAAACCACTATTTTATGGTTTATATTATGTTTAATTGCGTGGTTTTATCATGATCCTTACCCACTTATTCATTAATTTAGCATGCGTTTATATTTCCTTCCTGAAATTATTACATGGTTGAAAACTGCTTCCTAGAGGCTTTTTAATTATGCATTTTAGTTCTTCTTTATCCCATTCGATGCCGTAATCTGTGTGTTTAGTGTTTCAGGCTTTATAGGGCATGGATGAGTTGGAGAGTGGAAAGGAAGCTAGCAAAAAATGGAAGGAACACAAGAAATTGAGGAGACAACCAGCGAGAAGTGACGTGGCCGCATGGCTCACGCGTTCGCACGAAAGAGGAGAAATCACAGTGATGCGGCCGCATGGCTCACGTGACCGCGCGGAATGGAAAAGCACAAGTGATGCGGAGGCGTGGACGACGCGAACGCGTGGCAAGGAAAAACGCGAATGACGCGTCCGCATGGATGACGCGATCGCGTGACGTGCGTGATCTGCATAATCTGCAGAATCCGCTGGGGGCAATTCCGGGCCCTATTTTAACCCAGTTTTTGGCCCAGAACAGCAGACTAGAGCCAGAGAACATACAAAAACCAGGGAGAACAATTCATTCTACACAGTTTTAGTTTTAGATATAGTTTTTTCTCCTCCTCTAGGTTTTTCTCTCTACATTCATAGTTTTTAGGATTTTATTTTTTTATCACTTTTTGCATTGGGATACTGAGAAGAGTTATTACCTCATCAAGACTTCGTCATTCTAGTTCGTTTTCTTTACTTGGCTTTACTCTTCCATGTCCTTTGCTTTGTTAATTTTACCATTGGAATATTTTTAGGATTATTTAATACAAGGATTACTTTCATTTATAATTGATTATTTTGGTTTTTATTTACAATGTCTTTCTTTAATTCCTTTTCACATGTTATGAATTTTACATTCTCAATGAGCGAGTGATGAGCGGATAATTTATACGCTTTTTGGCATTGTTTTTAGGTAGTTTTTAGTAAGTTCAAGCTACTTTTAGGGATGTTTTCATTAGTTTTTATGTTAAATTCACATTTCTGGACTTTACTATGAGTTTGTGTGTTTTTCTGTGATTTCAGGTAATTTCTGGCTGAAATTGAGAGACTTGAGCAAAACTCTGAAAAAGGCTGACAAAAGGACTGCTGATGCTGTTGGAATCTGACCTCCCTGCACTCAAAATGGATTTTCTGGAGCTACAGAACTCCAATTCGCGCGCTCTCAACGACATTGGAAAGTAGACATCCAAGGCTTTCCAGCAATATATAATAGTCCATACTTTATTCGGAAATTGATGACGTAACTTGGCATTGAACGCCAAGTACATGCTGCTGTCTGGAGTTAAACGCCAGAAAAACGTCATGATCCGGAGTTGAACGCCCAAAACACGTCATAACTCGGAGTTCAACTCCAAGAGAAGCCTCAGCTCGTGGATTGATCAAGCTCAGCCCAAGCATACACCAAGTGGGCCCCGGAAGTGGATTTATGCATCAATTACTTACTCATGTAAACCCTAGTAGCTAGTCTAGTATATATAGGACACTTTACTATTGTATTAGACATCTTTGGTCTCAGTTTTGTTTTATTCTTCATCTTAGGAGACTATTGATCACGTTTTGGGGGCTGGCCATTCGGCCATGCCTGAACCTTTCACTTATGTATTTTCAACAGTGGAGTTTCTGCACACCATAGATTAAGGGTGTGGAGCTCTGCTATACCTCAAGTTTTAATACAATTACTATTACTTTCTATTCAATTCTCTTTTATTCTTATTCCAAGATATACGTTGCACAACACCTTGATGAATGTGATGATCCGTGACACTCATCATCATTCTCACCTATGAACGCGCGTGATTGACAACCACCTCCGTTCTACTTAAGGCCGGGCGCATATGTCTTAGATTCCCCAACAGAATCTTCGTGGTATAAGCTAGAAAGATGGCAGCATTCATGAGGATCCGAAAAGTCTAACCTTGTCTGTGGTATTCCGAGTAGGAGCCTGGGAATCCGGAAAGTCTAACCTTGTCTGTGGTATTCCGAGTAAGATTCCGGTATTGAATGACTGTGACGAGCTTCAAACTCCTGAAGGCTGGGCGTTAGTGACAGACGCAAAAGAATCAATGGATTCTATTCCAACCTGATTGAGAACCGACAAATGATTAGCCGTGCTGTGACAGAGCATTTGGAACGTTTTCACTGAGAGGATGGGATGTAGCTATCAACCAAGGGTGATGCCTCCAGACGATTAGCCGTGCAGTGACAGCGCATAGGACCATTTTCCCGAGAGGATTGAAAGTAGCCATTGATGATAGTGAACCCCTACATACAGCTTGCCATGGAAAGGAGTAAGAAGGATTGGAAGAGAGAGTAGTGAAGTAGAGTTTCAAGAGGAGCACAGCATCTCCATGCACTTATCTGAAATTCCCACTATTAAAATTACATAAGTATTTATATCCCTTTTATTTTCTTTTTATTATTAATTTTTGAAACCATAAACCAATTTAATCTGCCTAACTGAGATTTACAAGGTGACCATAGCTTGCTTCATACCAACAATCTCTGTGGGATCGACCCTTACTCACGTAAGGTTTATTACTTGGACGACCCAGTACACTTGCTGGTTAGTTGAACGGAGTTGTGTCCACTCGTGCCAATTTCAAATTCCATAAAAGTACAAGGAGTACAACTTAAAGAATATGGATCACAATTTCATCCACCAGCGAGTAGTTCCCTAACTTGATGGGGAGTTGATTGAAAGGAACCCTTGAGTTGGAAGGCTTAAAAGAAAGATTTTAATTGGGTTTAGTGTTGGATTGCCCTCTAGTCACTAACCCCAATCCCTTTTAATTAAGTGGGTTGCAACTTGTGAACAGACATAGCATTCCAACTTGTTTGACTTTTCCTTACCTAGTAAGAGATAACTAAACAGGATAACCTTTAATTATCAATTAATCTAGAGAGTTCCCCAACATTAATGGGGCTTCCAACTAATCAACTCCCAGTCAAGGCTTTTATTTACATTATTCAAATTCTCCAATTTAATTCCCTGTTTACTCAACTCAAACCTTTTTGAAAACATCTGATTAATAAAATAGCACACTTTTCTGCAACTCGTTGGGAGACGATCTGGGATTCATACTCCCATTATTTTAAATTTAAATTTTTGTGACACCTTTCTAAATTGATAAGTGGAATTCTGGTGAGTTAAGAACTATACTTGCAACGTATATATTTTAATAATTTTTAATTCACCAATTTTTGCGGCATCAATCCCCACCTACCTCAACTCACATTCTCTCTTCTTCACACAATCCAATAACACTCTTCCCTATTACCTCTTCACCACTTACATCCATCATCTCTTTTCCACCCAAACCCACCCTACATGGCCGAATACACACCTCTCTCCCTCTCCTCCATATCCTCTTCTCCTTCTTCTATTTTTTCTTCTTTTGCTCAAGGGTGAGCAACATTATAAGTTTGGTGTGGTAAAAGCATAGCTTTTTTGCTTTTCCATAACCATTGATGGCACCTAAGGCCAGAAAAACCTCAAAAAAAGAAAAGAAGAAAAAAAAGAAAGACAATTGCTTCCACCTATGAGTCAATAATAGAGCATTTGACTGCACATCAAGAGATCATGAGGAATTCCCTCATCAAGAAATCTCTAAGATACCTCAGGGGATACATGTTCCTCCACATAATTATTGGGAGCAACTAAGGATAGGAGCACCAAAATCACTAGGGATTAAGCAACAAAGGCAAGGAAGAGACATAGAGGAGCTCAAAAAGCACCATTGGTCCTTCAAGAAGGCGCCACCCTCACTAAGGTGGACTCATTCCTTAACTTCCTTGTTCTTAATTCTCTATTTTTCGATTTTATGCTATATGTTTATTTATGTTTGTGTCTTTATTACATGATCATTAGTATTTAGTAACTATGTCTTAAGGCTATGAATAATTCCATGAATCCTTCACCTCTCTTAAATGAAAAATGTTTCTAATTCAAAAGAATAAGAAGTACATGAATTTCAAAATTATTTTTGAAATTAGCTTAATTATATTGATGTGGTGACAATACCTTTTGCTTTCTGAATGAATGCTTGAACAGTGCATAATTTTGATCTTGTTGTTTATGAATGTTAAAATTGTTGGCTCTTGAAAGAATGATGAACAAAGAGAAATGTTACTGATAATCTAAAAAATCATAAATTTGATTCTTGAAGCAAGAAAAAGCAGTGAAAAAGCAAAAGCTTGCGAAAAAAATTTAGAAAGAAAAATCAAAAGCAAGCAAAAAAAGCCAATAGCCCTTAAAACCAAAAGGCAAGGGTAAAAAGGATCCAAGGCTTTGAGCATCAATGGATAAGAGGGCCCAAGGAAACAAATCCAGGCCTAAGCGGCTAAATCAAGCTGTCCCTAACCATGTGCTTGTGGCATGCAGGTTCAAGTGAAAAGCTTGAGACTGAATGGTTAAAGTCGTGATCCAAAGCAAAAGAGTGTGCTTAAGAACTCTGGACACCTCTAACTGGGGACTTTAGCAAAGCTGAGTCACAATCTGAAAAGGTTCACCCAATTATGTGTCTGTGGGATCTATGTATCCGGTGGTAATACTGGAAAACAAAGTGCTTAGGGCCATGGCCAAGACTCATAAAAGTAGCTGTGTTCAAGAATCAACATACTTAACTAAGAGAATCAATAACACTATCTCAAATTCTAAGTTCCTATAGATGCCAATCATTCTAAACATCAAAGGAAAAAGTGAGATGCCAAAACTGTTCAGAAGCAAAAAGCTACAAGTCCCGCTCATATAATTAAGAACTAATATTCATTGATATTCTGGAATTTATAGTATATTCTCTGTTTTTTATCCTATTTGATTTTCAGTTGCTTGGGGACAAGCAACAATTTAAGTTTGGTGTTGTGACAAGCGGATAATTTATACGCTTTTTGGCATTGTTTTAAGATAGTTTTTAGTATAATCTAGCTACTTTTAGGGATGTTTTCATTAGTTTTTATGTAAAATTCACATTTATGGACTTTACTATGAGTTTGTGTGTTTTTCTGTGATTTCAGGTAATTTCTGGCTGAAATTAAGGGACCTGAGCAAAAGTCTGATAAGGAGGCTGACAAAGGACTACTGATGTTGTTGGATTCTGACCTCCCTGCACTCAAAATGAATTTTCTGGAGCTACAAAACTCCAAATGGTGGGATCTTAACGGAGTTGGAAAGTAGACATCCAGAGCTTTCCCACAATATATAATAGTTCATACTTTATTCGAGATTAAATGACGCAAACTGGCACTCAACGCCAGTTCTACGCTGCATTCTGGAGTCAAACGCCAAAAACACGTCACGAACCATAGTTGAACGCCAAAAACACGTTACAACTTGGCGTTCAACTCCAAAAGAAGCCTCTGCACGTGTAAAGCTCAAGCTCAACCCAAGCACACACCAAGTGGGCCCCGGAAGTGGATTTATGCATCAATTACTTACTTTTGTAAACCCTAGTAGCTAGTCTAGTATAAATAGGATATTTTATTATTGTATTAGACATCTTTGGTCTCAGTTTTATTCTATTATTCATCTTAGAAGACTATTGATCATGTTTTGGGGGATGGCCATTCGGCCATGCCTGAACCTTCAGCACTTATGTATTTTCAACGGTGGAGTTTCTACACACCATAGATTAAGGGTGTGGAGCTCTGCTGTTCCTCAAGTTTTAATGCAATTACTACTATTTTCCATTCAATTCATTTTATTCCTGTTCTAAGATATTCGTTGCACTTCAACATGATGAATGTGATGATCCGTGACACTCATCATCATTCTCACCTATGAACGCGCGTGACTGACAACCACTTCCGTTCTACCTTAGACCGGGCGCATATCTTTTGGATTCCTTAATCAGAATCTTCGTGGTATAAGCTAGAATTGATGGCGGCATTCATGAGAATCCAGAAAGTATAAACCTTGTCTGTGGTATTCCGAGTAGGATTCAAGGATTGAATAGCTGTGACGAGCTTCAAACTCGCGATTGTTGGGCGTGATGACAAACACAAAAGAATCAATGGATTCTATTCCAACATGATCGAGAACTGACAGATGATTAGCTGTGCTGTGACAGAGCATTTGGACCATTTTCACTGAGAGGATGGGATGTAGCCATTGACAACGGTGATGCCCTACATGCAGCTTGCCATGGAAAGGAGTAAGAAGGATTGAAGGAAGGCAGTAGGAAAGCAGAGATCCAACAGGGACAAAGCACCTCCATACACTTATCTAAAATTCTCACTAATGATCTACATAAGTATTTCTATATTTATTTTCTGTTTATTTATTATTATTATTCAAAAACTCCATAACCTTTTATAATCTGCCTGACTGAGATTTACAAGATGACCATAGCTTACTTCATACCAACAATCTCCGTGGGATCGACCCTTACTCACGTAAGGTATTACTTGGACGACCCAGTGCACTTGCTAGTTAGTTGTGCATAGTTGTGACTAAGTGTGATTCACGTTTAAGAGTGCTACCAAGTTTCTGGCGCTATTGTTGATGATCACAATTTTGTGCACCAGTCAGCCCCCTTAAACGTGATCAGTGATCAAAAGTGATACAAGGATAGTCTCAAAAATGATCCAAAGATTCTTAGATGAATCACTAAAACTAGTTTTTATACTAAACTAGTAGCTAGGGTTACATAAGATAAGTAAATAATGTAGAAATCCACTTCCGGGCCCACTTGGTGTGTGCTTGGGCTGAGCATTGAGCTTTCATGTGTAGAGACTTCTTTTGGAGTTAAACGCCAGGTTGTAACCTGTTTCTGGCGTTTAACTCTGATTTGCAACTTGTTTTTGGCGTTTAACGCCAAAATAGGGCAGAAAGTTGGCATTGAACGCCAGTTTGCGTCATCTAAACTCGGGCAAAGTATGGACTAATATATATTTCTGGAAAGCCCTGGATGTCTACTTTCCAACGCAATTGAGAGCGCACCATTTGGGTTTTTGTAGCTCCAGAAAATCCATTTCGAGTGTAGGGAGGTCAGAATCCAACAGCATCTGCAGTCCTTCTTCAGCCTCTGAATCAGATTTTTGCTCAAGTCCCTCAATTTCAGCCAGAAAATACCTGAAATCATACAAAAACACAAAAACTCATAGTAAAGTCCAGAAATGTGAATTTTATTTAAAAACTAATAAAAATATACTAAAAACTAACTAAATCATACTAAAAACATACTAAAAATAATGTCAAAAAGCGTATAAATTATTCGCTCATCACAACACCAAACTTAAATTGTTGCTTGTCCCCAAGCAACTGAAAATCAATTAGGATAAAAAGAAGAGAATATACTATAAATTCCAAGCTATCAATGAAACTTAGCTCCAATCAGATGAGCGGGACTAGTAGCTTTATGCCTTTGAATAGTTTTGGCACCTCACTTTATCCTTTGAAGTTTAGAATGATTGGCATCTATAGGAACTTAGAATTTAGATAGCATTATTGATTCTCCTAGTTCAGTATGTTTAATTCTTGAACACAGCTACTTTATGAGTCTTGGCCGTGGCCCTAAGCACTCTGTTTTCCAGTATTACCACCGGATACATACATGCCACAGACACATAACTGGGTGAACCTTTTTAGATTGTGACTCAGCTTTGCTAGAGTCTCCAATTAGAGGTGTTCAGGGTTCTTAAGCACACTCTTTTTGCTTTGGATCTCGACTTTAACTGTTCAGTCTCAAGCTTTTCACTTGACACCTTCACGCCACAAGCACATGGTTAGGGACAGCTTGGTTTTTTGCCGCTTAGGCCAGGATTTTATTCCTTTGGGCCCTCCTATCCACTGATGCTCAAAGCCTTGGATCCTTTTTACCCTTGCCTTTTGGTTTAAAGAGCTTTTGGCTTTTTCTGCTTGCTTTTTTTTTTCTTCTTTTATTTTTTTTGCCATTTTTTTCTTTTTTTTCTTTTTTTTTTCGCAAGCTTAGTTCTTTTCACTGCTTTTTCTTGCTTCAAGAATCAATTTTATGATTTTTCAGATTATCAAATAACATTTCTTATTTTTCATCATTTTTTCAAGAGCCAACATATTTAATATTCATAAACAACAAATTCAAAAATATGCACTGTTCAAGCATTCATTCAGAAAACAAAAAGTATTGCCACCACATCAAAACAATTAAGCTAACTTCAAGGATGAATTCGAAATTCATGTACTTCTTATTCTTTTGGTTTTAGAACATTTTTCATTTAAGAAAGGTGATGGATTCATAGGACATTTGATAAACCACTATTTTATGATTTATACTGTGTTTAATTGTGTGGTTTTATCAAGTCCTTGCCCACTTATTCATATGATTTGCATGTATTTACAATTCCTTCCTAAAAATATCCTATGATTTAAAACTTGCTTCTAAAATCTTTTAATTATATATTTTTTATCTTCCTTTGTACCATTCGATACCGTGATCTGTGTGTTAAGTGTTTCAGGCTTTATAGGGCAGGAATGGCGTAAGGAATGAAGAGGAAGCGTGTAAAAATGGAAGGAACACAAAGAATTGAGGAGATGACTAGCGAGAAGTCACACGGTCGCATGGCTGACGCGACTGCGTGAAATGGAAGAAATCACAGTGACGCGCTCACATGCCTAATGCAACCGCGCGGATTGGAAGCTGCACGAATGATGCAAATGCGTGGACGACGTACACGCGTGGTACGAGAAACACTGAGTGACGCGAACGCGTGGACGACGCGGACGTGTGACGTGCGCGATCTGCAGAATTTCAGAAGTTGCTGGCAGAGTTTTTGGGCCGCATTTCAACCCAGTTTTTGGCCTAGAAACACAGATTAGAGCCAGGGAACATGCAGAGACAGGAGAACAACATTCATTCCGCATAATTTTTAGTTTTTAGATCTGATTTTACTTTCTCCTAGGTTTTCTCTCTTTGACATTCATAAATTAGGATTTGAAGAATTTTGGCTTTAGCTTTTGAGAAGAGTCTACCTCCGGTACTAGTCATTATATCCTGTTATTTACTTTTCATTTATTCTTCTATATTCTTAATTCCTCCAGAGTTGACATTGGATTATTTTCACAAGTTATTAATACAGACTATCTTTATTTTTAATTAATCTCTTTTATTATTATTCATTATGTCTTCTCTTATTTTCCCCATTGATTTTGTGAAGTCTATAATTATAATGAGTGAGTAGTTCCATAACTTGATTGGGAGATGATTGAAAGGAAACCTTGAGTTAGATTACTCAAGAGAAAAATTGTAATTAGGTTTATTGTTGGATCACCCTCCAGTCATTGACACTAGTCCTTCCCAAGGGAGAGGATTAGGACTTGTGACTAGAAATAGCTTTCCAACTTCCTTGACTTTCCTCTACCTAATAAGGGATAACTAAGCAGAGCAACCTTCAATTATCAATTAATCTTGAGAGTACTTCAACAAGAATAGGGCTTCCAACTAATCTACTCCCAGTCAAGGCTTTTATTTAAATTATCTAAATTCTTTGATTTAATTTCCTGTTTACCAACTCAACCATTTTTGAAAACATCTGATTAATAAAAAAGCACATCTTTCTGCAACTCGTTGGGAGACGACCTGGGATTCATACTCCCAGTATTTTAATTTCGATATTGTGACAACCCTTCTAAATTGATAAGCAGATTTTCGGCTGGTTAAGGACTGTACTTGCAACGTATCTCTTATAATAATTTCTTAACTTGCCAATTTCTGCCACGTCAATTTTTGGCGCCGTTGCCGAGGAGTTGCAATAGTGTGCTAATTTATTGATTGGAATTTATTTAATTGCAATTTTTCTTTTTATTTTGTTACTATTAGCTGCACGTTTCTTTCGTTAAATGACGCGTTCACTTCCTGATCCAAGCTTGCCAATATTTGACCCTGAGATTGAAAGAACTATTTCACGTACAAGGCAAGCTCGGCGTCTGCTAGTCCTCTCTGAGGACGAACCTGAAACGTCATCTAAGGAAGAAACAAGCTCCCTCTCTACTGATCCAGTTGATTTACGTGCAGGTGACATGGCAGCACCTAGGAGAGTCACTATCCAGGAGGAAGGAGCCCCCGATTTTACACTACAACCATTCCAGGAACACCACCCAACGGTGGCTGTGGATTTTGAAATAAATTCTGCACTACTCAACTTGATGCCCAAGTTTCATGGCTTACCTGCTCAAGAGCCTATCAAGCACCTTAGGGATTTTAAGACTGCTTGTTCTACTGTTAAGCATGATGGTACTAACAAAACTTCTATTCTATTGAAAGCTTTCCCATTCTCTCTTGAGGGGAAGGAAAGAGAGTGGTACTACACTCAACCCGGAATAACTGTTTCCAACTGGAATACGCTTAGAAGAGAATTTTTGGAGAAATTCTTTTCAGCTGAGGTTGCCGATAAACTGAGGAAAGACATGTCCATGATCGTCCAAGACGAATCGGAGACTCTCTATGAGTATTTAGAGTGCTTCAATAATCTTCTGGAAGCATGTCCCCACCATATGATTGACAAGATAGTGTTGCTCGGCTACTTTACACAGGGCATGAAATCTCAAGATAGGACCACATTGGAAGGTGCTAGCAATGGGTCTATGAAAAAGTACAAGACTACGGAAGAGGCATGGCAATTGATCAGCGACTTAGCTGAATCTACTAGGAATCACAGGCAGAAACAAAGTCGGTCAAGAGCTATTGCAGAGGTATCCTCTAGCAAAGAGACTGCTGCTATAACTCGGAGCTTATGTGAAATGACCAACTTACTGAAGTAGATATAATTAAGTCAACAACAGGCTCAACAAGTTCAGCCTTCTCCACCACAGCACAGCCAACAGTTGGTTCCTCAAAGAATATACGGAATCTATGCAGATTATAGTCATTATACTGATGAGTGTCTGCAATTCCAACCGGAAGACCACACTGTGGCAGCCACTCATAACTTCTATGACCGCCCCCAACCAAGGGTACAATCAAGGTGGCAGCTACAACCATGGATGGCAGGATAACTCCAACCAAGGCTGGAGAGATAATTCTAACCAGGGTTGGAGGGACAATCATAATAGATGAGGCAGAGATAACAATGAAAATCAGAGGTGGAATAACAATAATAATTTCAGGCAGCAGAATCAGAATCAGGCCTACAGAGCACTTCATCTAAGACAGCCTCAAGCATCTCAACAGACCCCTCAGACCACTTATCCCTCTTCATCTCCTAATGATGAGTTACTACAATCTATTGATCAGAGATAACAGGTGATGAGCGGATAATTTATACGCTTTTTGGCATTGTTTTTAGGTAGTTTTTTAGTAAGTTCAAGCTACTTTTAGGGATGTTTTCATTAGTTTTTATGTTAAATTCACATTTCTGGACTTTACTATGAATTTGTGTGTTTTTCTGTGATTTCAGGTTATTTCTGGCTGAAATTGAGGGACCTGAGCAAAACTCTGATAAGAAGGCTGACAAAGGACTACTGATGCTGTTGGAATCTGACCTCCCTGCACTCGAAATAGATTTTCTGGA
This sequence comes from Arachis stenosperma, assembly GCF_014773155.1. Taxonomy (NCBI): domain Eukaryota; kingdom Viridiplantae; phylum Streptophyta; class Magnoliopsida; order Fabales; family Fabaceae; genus Arachis; species Arachis stenosperma. Next base: position 56,228,096 of record NC_080377.1, on the reverse strand, counting down.
GCTACAGAACTTCAAATGGCGCGCTCTCAACGGCATTGGAAAGTAGACATCCAGAGCTTTCCAGAAATATATAATAGTCCATACTTTATTCGGGAATTGACGACGTAAATTGGCGCTCAACGCCAATTCCATGTTGCTGTCTGGAGTAAAACGCCAGAAACACGTCACGACCCGGAGTTGAACGCCCAAAACACGTTACAACTTGGCGTTCAACTCCAAAAGAAGCCTCAGCTTGTGGATAGATCAAGCTCAGCCCAAACATACACCAAGTGGGCCCCGAAAGTGGATTTATGCATCAACTACTTACTCTTGTAAACCCATGTAGCTAGTCTAGTATAAATAGGATAGTTTACTATTGTATTAGACATCTTTGTACGTTTAGTTCTCAGATCATGGGGGCTGGCCTCTCAGCCATGCCTGAACCTTTCACTTATGTATTTTCAACGGTGGAGTTTCTACACACCATAGATTAAGGGTGTGGAGCTCTGCTGTACCTCAAGTTTTAATGCAATTACTACTATTTTCCATCCAATTCGATTTATTCCTGTTCTAAGATATTCGTTGCACTTCAACTTGATGAACGTGATGATCCGTGACACTCATCATTATTCTCACCTATGAACGCGTATGATTGACAACCACTTCCGTTCTACTTTAGGCCAGAGGCATATCTCTTGGATTCCTTAATCAGAATCTTCGTGGTATAAGCTAGAATTGATGGTGGCATTCATGGGAATCTGGAAAGTCTAACCTTGTCTGTGGTATTCCGAGTAGGATTCCGGGATTGAATGACTGTGACGAGCTTCAAACTCCTGAAGGCTGGGCGTTAGTGACAGACGCAAAAGAATCAAGGGATTTTATTCCAACCTGATTGAGAACCGACAGATGATTAGCCGTGCTGTGACAGAGCATTTGGACCTTTTTCACTGAGAGGATGGGATGTAGCCATTGACAACGGTGATGCCCTACATACAGCTTGCCATAGAAAGGAGTGATGAGAAGGAAGAAGGAAGAAGTAGGAAAGTAGAGATTCAGGAGGAGCACAGCATCTCCATACACCTATCTGAAATTTCCACCATGGAATTACATGAGTAACTTTATCTTTATTTCCTGCTTATTATTTATTATTTTTGAAAACCCAATAATCAACTATAATTCGCCTGACTGAGATTTACAAGATGACCATAGCTTGCTTCATACCAACAATCTCTGTGGGATCGACCCTTACTCACGTAAGGTTTATTACTTGGACGACCCAGTACACTTGCTGGTTAGTTGAACAGAGTTGTGTCCACGCATAGCAAAGTGCCAAAATAATGATTCCATACAATAACAAAGAATACAACTTTGATGATCACAATTTCGTCCACCAAGTTTTTGGCGCCGTTACCGGGGATTGTTTCGAGTTGGAAAAGAATGAATCACAATTTTGTGCACCAAGTTTTTGGCGCCGTTGCCGGGGATTGTTCGAGTTTGGACAACTAACGGTTAATCTTGTTGCTCAGATTAGGTAATTTTCTTTTCAAAAAGTTTTCAAAAATTTTTCAAAATTTTTCTTTTATTTTCGTTTTTCAAAAATATAATTTTCGAAAAAAATTAATAAAAATACAAAAAAATCATAAAATCATAAAAACCAAAAATATTTTGTGTTTCTTGTTTGAGTCTTGAGTCAATTTTTAAGTTTGGTGTCAATTACATGTTTTAAAAATTTTTTCTTGCATTTTTCGAAAATTCATGCATTCATAATGTTCTTCATGATCTTCAAGTTGTTCTTGGTAAGTTCTCTTGTTTGATCTTGATGCTTTCTTGTTTTGTGTCTTTTGTTGTTTTTTATATGCATTTTTCGTTTGTTAGAGTCCATGCATTAAAGATTTCTGTGTTTGGTGTCTTGCATGTTTTCTTTGCATCAAAAATTTTTCAAAATTATGTTCTTGATGTTCATCATGATCTTCAAAGTGTTCTTGGTGTTCATCTTGACATTCATAGCATTCTTGCATGCATTCATTGTTTTGATCTAAAAATTTCATGCATTGAGTATTTTTGTTGTTTTTCTCTCTCGTCAATAAAAATTTCAAAAATAAAAAAAATATCTTCTCCTTTTTTCTCTCCTAATTTTCGAAAATTTGAGTTGACTTAGTCAAAAAATTTTAAAATTAGTTGTTTCTTACAAGTCAAGTCAAATTTTCAATTTTAAAAATCTTATTTTTTCAAAATCTTTTTCAAAAATCATATCTTTTCAATTTTATCTTTGTTTTTCGAAAATTTTTAAAAAATCTTTTTCAAATTATTTTCAAAATCTTTTTCTTATCTTTATATCATATTTTCGAAATTACACTAACAATTAATTTGATTGATTCAAAAATTTGAAGTTTGTTATTTTCTTGTTAAGAAAGGTTCAATCTTTAAATTCCAGAATCTTATCTTTTAATTTCTTGTTAGTTAAGTAATTAATTTTAATTTTAAAAATTAAATCATTTTCAAACTATCTTTTTCTTAAAAATCTTATCTTTTTATCTTATCTAATTTATCTTATCTTTTTATCTTATCTTTTTCAAAATTTTATCTTTTTCAAAATTTGATTTCAAAATATCTTATCTAACTTATCTTCTTATCTTTCTCAAATTTGATTTTAATATCTTTTTCAACTAACTATTTGACTTTTTGTTTGTTTCTTATCTTCTTCAAAACCAACTAACTACCTATTACTCTCTAATTTTCGAAAATACCTCTCTCTTTTTCAATAATTCATTTTAATTGTTTTAAATTTTAATTTTAATTATATCTTATCTTTAATTTTCGAAAATCACTAACCTCTTTTTCAAAATTATTTTCGAAATTCTCTATCTCTCCTTCTTCTATTTATTTATTTATTTACTAGCACTTCTCTTCACCTCTCTTCATCTCAAATCACTACCTCTATCCTTAACCATTCTTCTTCACTCTTCTTCCCTTCCTTCTTCTACTAACAACAAAGGATCCTCTTTACTGTGACATAGAGGATTCCTCTTTCTTTTTTCTTTTTCTCTTCTCTGTCATATGAGCTGGAATAAGGAAAAAGGCACTCTTGTTGAAGCTGATCCAGAACCTGAAAGGACTTTGAAGAGAAAACTAAGAGAAGCTAAATTACAACAGTCCAGAGGCAACCTTTCGGAAATTTTCGAACAAGAGAAGGAGATGGCAGCCGAACCCAACAACAATAATGCAAGGAGAATGCTTGGTGACTTCACAAAGCCAACGTCCGAATTTGATGGAAGAAGCATCTCCATTCCTGCCATTGGAGCAAACAATTTTGAGCTTAAGCCTCAACTAGTTGCTTTAATGCAACAGAACTGCAAGTTTCATGGACTTCCATCTGAAGATCCTTATCAGTTTTTAACTGAGTTCTTGTAGATTTGTGAGACTGTTAAGACGAATGGAGTAGATCCTGAAGTCTACAGGCTCAGGCTTTTCCCTTTTGCTGTAAGAGACAGAGCTAGAACATGGTTGGATTCACAACCTAAAGATAGCCTGGACTCCAGGGATAAGCTGGTCACGACCTTCTTGGATAAATTCTTTCCTCCTCAAAAGCTGAGCAAGCTTAGAGTGGATGTTCAGACCTTCAAGCAAAAAGATGGTGAATCCCTCTATGAAGCTTGGGAAAGATACAAGCAGATGACCAAAAAAGTATCCTTCTGACATGTTTTCAGAATGGACCATATTAGATATATTCTATTATGGTCTATCTGAATTTTCGAAGATGTCATTGGACCATTCTGCAAGTGGATCTATTCACCTAAAGAAAACGCCTAAAGAGGCTCAAGAACTAATTGACATGGTTGCAAATAACCAATTCATGTACACTTCTGAAAGGAATTTCGTGAATAGTGGGACGCCTCAGAGGAAGGGAGTTCTTGAAATTGATGCTCTGAATGCCATATTGGCTCAGAACAAAGTGTTGACTCAGCAAGTCAACATGATCTCTCAAAGTCTGAATGGATGGCAAAATGCATCCAACAGTACTAAAGAGGCAGCTTCTGAAGAAGCTTATGATCCTGAAAACCCTGCAATGGCAGAGGTTAATTACATGGGTGAACCTTATGGAAACACCTATAACTCATCATGGAGAAATCATCCAAATTTCTCATAGAAGGATCAACAAAAGCCTCAACAAGGCTTTAATAATGGTGGAAGAAATAGGCTCAGTAATAACAAGCCTTTTCCATCATCTTCTTAGCAACAGACAGAGAATTCTGAACAGAACTCCTCTAATTTAGCAAATATAGTCTCTGATCTGTCTAAGGCCACTTTAAGTTTCATGAGTGAAACAAGGTCCTCCATTAGAAATCTGGAGGCACAAGTGGGCCAGCTGAGTAAGAAAATCATTGAAACTCCTCCCAGTATTCTCCCAAGCAATACAGAAAAGAATCCAAAAGGAGAGTGCAAAGCCATTGATGTAATCAATATGGCCGAATGCACAAGGGAGGAGGAGGACGAAAATCCTAGTGAGGAAAACCTCCTGGGACGTCTCTCAAACAAGAAGGAGTTCCCTATTGAGGACCTAAAGGGATCTGAGGCTCATATAGAGACCATAGAGATTCCACTAAATCTTCTTCTGCCATTCATGAGCTCTGAAGACTATTCTTCCTCAGAAGAGGATGAAGATGTGACTGGAGAGCAAGTTGCTCAATATCTAGGAGCTATCATGAAGCTGAATGCCAAGTTGTTTGGTAATGAGACTTGGGAAGGTGAACCTCCCTTGCTCATTAGTGAACTAGATACATGGATTCAGAAAACTTTACCTCAAAAGAGACAAGACCCTGGTAAATTCTTAATACCCTGTACTATAGGCACCATGACCTTTAACAAGGCTCTGTGTGACCTGGGGTCAGGCATAAATCTTATGCCACTCTCTCTAATAGAGAAACTAGGGATCATTGAGGTACAGTCTGCCTTATTCTCATTACAATTGGCAGACAAGTCAGTAAGACAACCTTATGGATTAGTAGAGGGCGTGTTAGTAAAGGTTGAAGGCCTTTACATCCTTGCTAATTTCATAGTCTTAGACACTAGGAAGGAAGAAGATGGATGCATCATCCTTGGAAGACCCTTCCTAGCCACCGCAGAAGTTGTGATTGATGTTAACAGAGGAGAATTAGTCCTTCAATTGAATGGGGACTAACTTGTGTTTAAAGCTCAAGGACCTTCCTCTGCAACCATGGAGAGGAAGCATGAAAAGCTTCTCTCAGTGCAGAGTCAAGAAGAGCCCCCACAGTCAAACTCTAAGTTTGGTTTTGGGAGGCCACAACCAAACTCTAAGTTTGGTGTTACATCCCCACAACCAAACTCTAAGTTTGGTGTTGGGACTATACAACATTGACCTGATCACCTGTGAGGCTCTATGAGAGCCCACTGTCAAGCTAGTGACGTTAAAAGAGCGCTTGTTGGGAGGCAACCCAATTTTTATTTATCTAATTTTAATTTTATTTTATTATTATTTTGTGTTTTATTAGGTTCATGATCATGTGGAGTCACAAAAAAATTATTAAAATTAAAAACAGAATCAAACAGCAGAAGAAAAATCACACCCTAGAAGAAGGACTTACTGGCGTTTAAACGCCAGTAAGGTACATCTGGCTGGCGTTCAACGCCAGAACAGAGCATGGATATGGCGCTGAATGCCAGAAACAAGCAACATTCTGGCGTTTGAACGCCAGGAATGTGCCTTGAGGAAAGCTAGCGCTGAACGCCAGTAACAAGCATGGAACTGGCATTCAACGCCAGAAACATGCTGCACATGGGCGTTGAACGCCCAGAGTGTGCCTCCCTTCAGCGTTTAAACGCCAGAATGGTATGCAAAGGCATTTTACATGCCTAATTGGTGCAGGGATGTAAACCCTTGACACCTCAGGATCTGTGGACCCCACAGGATCCCCACCTAACATTCTTCCCTCTTCTCAACATTCATTCTCTCTTTCCAATAAACACACTTCCCCAGAAACCCTTCACCAATCACCTTAACCTCTCTTCCCAATTACCCCCTTCACCACTCACATCCATCCACTCTTCCCCATAAACCCCACCCACCTTCAAAATTCAAAAATCTTTCCCACCCAAACCCACCCTAAATGACCGAAACTACACCCACTCCCCTCCCTATATATACCCTTCCATTCTACTTCATTTTCACACAACACAAACCCCCTCTTCTACACCTTGGTCGAAACACCTTTCCTCACTCTCCTCCATATTTTCTTCTTCTTCTTCTTCTTTTCTTTCTTCTCTTGCTCGAGGGCGAGCAATATTTTAAGTTTGGTGTAGTCAAAGCATAATCTTTTTTTTTTCATTACCATCAATGGCACCTAAGGCCGGAGAATCCTCTAGAAAAGGAAAAGGGAAGACAAAAGCTTCCACCTCCGAGTCATGGCAGATGGAAAGATTCATCTCCAAAAGCCATCAAGACCACTTCTATGATGTTGTGGCAAAGAAGAAGGTGATCCCCGAGGTCCCTTTCAAGCTTAAGAAAAATGAGTATCCAGAGATCCGTCATGAAATCCAAAGAAGAGGTTGGGAAGTCCTAACCAACCCCATGCAACAAGTCGGAATTTTAATGGTTCAAGAGTTCTATGCCAATGCATGGATCACTAGGAACCATGATCAAAGTATAAACCCGAGTCCAAAGAATTATCTCACAATGGTTCGGGGCAAATACTTAGATTTTAGTCCGGAAAATGTGAGGTTGGCATTCAACTTGCCCATGATGCAAGGAGATGCACGCCTCTATACTAGAAGGGTCAACTTTTATCAAAGGTTGGACCAAGTCCTCATGGACACATGTGTGGAAGGAGCTCAATGGAAAAGAGACTCCAAAGGCAAGCCAGTTCAACTGAGAAGACTGGACCTCAAGCCTGTAGCTAGAGGATGGTTGGAGTTCATTCAACTATCCATCATTCCCACTAGCAACCGATCTGAAGTTACTGTGGATCGGGCCATCATGATTCATAGCATCATGATTGGAGAGGAAGTAGAAGTTCATGAAGTCATCTCCCATGAAATCTACAAAATAGCCGATAAGCCCTCCAACACGGCAAGGCTAGCTTTTCCTCATCTTATTTGCCATCTATGTTACTCAGCTGGAGTTATCATAGAAGGAGACATCCTCATTGAAGAGGATAAGCCCATCACCAAGAAGAGGATAGAGCAAGCAAGAGAGACCCTCCACGGATCTCAAGAGATGTATGAGGAAGCTCATCATCAAGAAATCCCTGATATGCCTCAAAGGATGCACTTTCCTCCCAACAACTATTGGGAACAACTCAACACTTCCCTAGAAGATTTGAGCTACAATGTGGAACAACTAAGGGTGGAACATCATGAGCACTCCATCATTCTCCATGAAATAAGAGAAGATCAAAGAGAAATGAGGGAGGAGCAACAAAGGCAAGGAAGGGACATGGAAGAGCTTAAGGACATTGTTGGTCCTTCAAGAAGAAGACACCACTAAGGTGGATTCATTCCTTGTTCTTATTTCTTTCTGCTTTTCGATTTTTATGTTGTGTTTATTTATGTTTTGTGTCTCTACTTCATGATCATTAGTAGTTAGTAACTATGTCTTAAAGTTATGAATAATTCCATTAATCCTTCACCTCTCTTAAAATGAAAAATGTTTTATTTCAAAAGAACAAGAAGTACATGAATTTCGAATTTATCCTTGAATTTAGTTTAATTATATTGATGTGGTGACAATACTTTTTGTTTTCTGAATGAATGCTTGAACAGTGCATATTTTTGATCTTGTTGTTTATGAATGTTAAAATTGTTGGCTCTTGAAAGAATGATGAACAAAGAGAAATGTTATTGATAATCTGAAAAATCATGAAATTGATTCTTGAAGCAAGAAAAAGCAGTGAAAAAGCAAAAGCTTGCGAAAAAAAATAGAAAGAAAAAGAAAAAAACAAGCAGAAAAAGCCAAAAGCCCTTAAAACCAAAAGGCAAGGGTAAAAAGGATCCAAGGCTTTGAGCATCAATGGGTAGGAGGGCCCAAGGAAATAAAATCCAGGCCTAAGCGGCTAAATCAAGCTGTCCCTAACCATGTGCTTGTGTCATGAAGGTCCAAGTGAAAAGCTTGAGACTGAGTGGTTAAAGTCGTGATCCAAAGCAAAAAGAGTGTGCTTAAGAGCTCTGGACACCTCTAACTGGGGACTGATGGTGTTTTTGTGGAAAAACGAATTTCTAACACACAAATCCAACCGGCAAGCATACCGGGTCGCATCAAGTAGTAATAACTCACAAGAGTGAGGTCGATCCCACAGGGATTGATGGATCAAGCAACTTTAGTGGGTGATTAGTTTAGTCAAGCTAATATTGGTGAGTGAGAATTGTTGCAGCAGAATGTAAATTTGCAGGGAATTTAAATTACAGAAAGTAAAGTGGCAGGAAACTTAAAGAGCAAGAAAAGTAGATTGACAAAATCTTAAATGACAAGAAATGTAAATTGCATCAAATGTAAAGGGGGCTGGGGTGCTGAAAATTAAATGAGAGCAGTAGATCCAAGCTTAGAACAATTGCAAGGAAACTAAATTGCAGGAAAAGTAAATTCAAGGTCACAGTAGCTTAAATGTAAATTGCAGAAGAACACAAGTGCAGGAAATTAAATTGGGAGCAATGAGATGCAACAAAGAGACATAGATCATTTCTCAAGTCTCAAAGTGAAACTAACAATTTCAATGAAACAGTAAAAACAGAAGGAAAGCCAAGAGCTCAATTGTTCACTTGATCAGGACAGAAACAAAATTCAACTCAGTTGTGAAATTCAGAAAAGAAATTCAAGATCTCAGGGAATCAATGAGACTAGAGAACAAGTCTAGATCTCAAGCCCTTCCTTGATCAATTCAGAGAACAATTTGCAGAAGAAAAAGAAGATGAAAGAAATAAATGAAAACTCAGATTCACTTCTCAATTTTCTAAAATTATGCAGAAGAAGAACAAGAGATTTCAGATCAAGTGAAATAGAATTCCTTCAATTCTTGATCCAAAATTCAAACAGAAATGAAAACTAAGAGAGAGAACTCTCAAATCCTAATGCTCCCTAGTGGAGCTTGCCTCTCTAATTCCGCTCCCCTTTTGAAATGAGAGTGATGCCTTTATATAGGCTTTTTACAAAATGAAAATAAAATGAAATTGAAATTAAAAACAAATTCACAAAATGAAATTCCTAATCTAGCTTCTCTGTGTGCCTTTGAGTCATGTTGAGTGGGCTTTTCTTTCTTTGGATTTGAGGGAGAATGGGTCTTAGATGGCCTTGATTTAATTTGGTGAGGAATTGAATTAAATTGAATTTTGGTTGATTTTGGCCCATATGTTGCTCCCAGGAGGCTGCCCTGCTCTTGTGGAGGGCAGAGCAGGGAAGTTGTGTGAGTATCCAATTTGCGTGCCAAGGCTTGGAAGGGGCATCAGGATGCTGCCCTGCCTTTGTGGAGGGCAGGGCAATGTTGTCATGGTGCGGCCTTGTGCGCGCTTCAAGTTCCTTGACCGTGCCAAATTGTGCTTGTGTGCGCCAAGGAGTAGCGCCTAAGCCTTTACTTCCTTGAAGGTCTTGTGTTCGAACCTTGGTGAAAGCATTTGGGGGAGCAATTTTCCTTGATTTTCCATGAAGAGAGCACGACATTGCCCTGCTCTCCAAGAGGGCAGAGCAGAAAAATGAGCGCTACTTGCTTTGGAGTGAGGCTCCAGCTTCGAACCTTGGTGGAAGCACTTTGGTTTATTTTTGCTTATTTTTTGCCCTTAAAGATGCCTTTCACTCATGCTTCAATTGTGCGCCAAATATGAATTGCTATATATTGTTGGAAAGCTTTGAATGTCAGCTTTCCAACGCAACTGGAAGCACATCAATTGGACATCTGTAGCTCAAGTTATAGCCTTTTGAAGTAGGCATGGTCATGCTGTGAACGCCCAGATTTTAACTTAGCGAAATTTTGCTTCCAACCTCACTTTGCATCACGATATTGCCCTGCTCTTGGCAAGGGCAGGGCAGTGTGCGTGCTGGTTGCTTTCTTCTTTGATTTGGTCATGGGCCACGCTTTTAAAAGCGTGGCCTAAGGCTCCAAAGTGTGCTCCAACTTCAAAGTGTGTCCCAAAGCTCTTTTTTTCTCCTTTTTTGTGCTTTTTTGCTTCTTTTTCTTCTTATTTCCTACAAGATTTATAAAATTAAAAGATCAAGGAAATATACCAATTAAGTATAAAAGTATTCAATATTTAAGCACAATTTATCAATTTCTTGTATGAAAAAGCATAGAAAAATAGGTATATGATGACTTGTCATCACAACACCAAACTTAAACCTTGCTTGTCCCCAAGCAAGAAAAGAATAATGCAATAAAGATTGACAACCCAAGGTAAGAAGAATAGCAACTCAATGTTCATGGCAAGCTAGTTTTCTATGCATGCTACAATCACAAAAGAGATGTAAATGATTGATGCTTCTATCTAGCTCATTCTATGAAATCTTTTTCTTATGATTCTTCCTTGAAACAAGCTTTTGAATTTTTTTTTCTTCTTCTTTTTTTTTTTAGCTTTTCCTTTTGGGTGCTTTGCCCCATGAGTTGATAACAAAGCTACGACTTCTAAATGCTTTGTTTTCAAGTATTACCACTTGATACATAAGCACCACAAGCATTTAATTAGAGGACTTCATTAAGCTCATTTTTTTCTTTTCTTGACTCTCTAATCATTGATGCTCAGAACCTTGAGCTTTGAGGGAGTGCTTTTGCACTTGAGCCTAGCCTTGACTTCTAAGTGTTTTGTTTTCAAGCATTTGGCTTGATACATAAACACCACAAGCACTTAACAAATAAATTGCCATTGGTACTCAGAGCCTTCAGCTTTCTCATTCTTTCCCTTTTTCTTTTCTTGCTTTAATTGTATTTGCTTCTTCAAGGTTTTCATGATTTCAAAAGATTTCACAAAATGTACTAGATGAAAAACTTCAATTAAATAAAATCCAATGCAATTGAGCAACAATCAATCATACTAGCTTTCCAATACTTGTATGCACATGCTAAATTCTTCTTTAATTCTTTGTTTGTTTATGATCATGATGCTTTTTTGCTTTTGAATTCACAAAACTCAAGTTGGTAATCATAATGTCACAACAACATATTTCAAATCAAATTCAAGCTATGCTTAGTCATACCACACATGCATACAGAAAATATAAAGACAATCATGCAATTTAAAGTGCTGGAAATAAATGAGAGGAAAAAGAACTCTACAACCTTGCAATTCATCTTCTTTATTGTTGTCGTTTTCCTCCCATTCTTCTCCTTCCCATACCAACTCAGAATGCTTGCTCATCCTCAAGCAACAATTAGAACAATGGCTATGGGGCTAAGATGGATCATGAATGTCTTACACAATGATATGTTAGTAGCACATGTGTTTTAAGCAAGCAAAATTAACGATAACAATCAAGGCACAAGAGACAGAGACATTTTGATTGCATAGATGATGAGCGGAAAATTTGTACGCTTTTTGGCATTGTTTTTAGTATGTTTTTGGTAGTTTTAGTTTAGTTTTTATTATATTTTTATTAGTTTTTAGTTAAAATTCACTTTTCTGGACTTTACTATGAGTTTGTGTGTTTTTCTGTGATTTCAGGTATTTTCTGGCTGAAATTGAGGGACCTGAGCAAAAATCTGATTCAGAGACTGAAAAGGACTGCAGATGCTGTTGGATTCTGACCTCCCTGCACTCGAAGTGGATTTTCTGGAGCTACAGAAGCCCAATTGGCGCGCTCTCAACGGCGTTGGAAAGTAGACATCCTGGGCTTTCCAGCAATATATAATAGTCCATACTTTGCCCAAGATTTGAAGGCCCAAACCGGCGTTCAAAGTCACCTACAGAAATTCCAGCGTTAAACGCCGGAACTGGCATAAAACTTGGAGTTAAACGCCCAAACTGGCATAAAAGCTGGCGTTTAACTCCAGAAAAAGTCTCTACACGAAATTCCTTCATTGCTCAGCCCAAGCACACACCAAGTGGGCCCGGAAGTGGATTTTTATGTCATTTACTCATTTCTGTACACCTTAGGCTACTAGTTTTCTATAAGTAGGACCTTGTACTATTGTATTTGACATCTGGTAGCTATCTTTGAGTTTTATGCTATCTTAGATCATTGGGAGGCTGGCCATTCGGCCATGCCTAGACCTTATGCTTATGTATTTTCAACGGTGGAGTTTCTACACACCATAGATTAAGGTGTGGAGCTCTGCTGTACCTCGAGTATTAATGCAATTACTATTGTTCTTCCATTCAATTCCGCTTGTTCTTGTTCTAAGATATCACTTGTTCTTCAACTTGATGAATGTGATGATCCGTGACACTCATCATCATTCTCACTCATGAACAAGGTGACTGACAACCATTCTTGTTCTACAAGCATCTGAGGCTTAGTGAATATCTCTTGGATTCTTTAATCGGAATATTCGTGGTATAGGCAGGACCTGATGGCGGCATTCAAGAGAATCCGGAAGGTCTAAACCTTGTCTATGGTATTCTGAGTAGGATTCAATGATTGAATGACTGTGACGTGCTTCAAACCTGTAACCTACTGGGCGTTAGTGACAGACGCAAAAGAGTTATTCTATTCCGGTAGGGGAGGGAACCAAACCGGTGATTGGCCGCACTGTGACAGAGTGTAAGAGCATTAGCTTTCACTGCGCGGATGGGAGGTAGCTGCTGACAACAGTGAAACCCTACACGAGCTTGCCATGGAAAGGAGTAAGAAGGATTGGATGAAGACAGTAGGAAAGCAGAGAGACGGAAGGGAAGGCATCTTCATGCGCTTATCTGAAGTTCCTACCAATGAATTACATAAGTATCTCTATCTTTATCTTTATGTTATTTTCGTTCATCACCATTATACATTTGAGTCTGCCTGACTGAGATTTACAAGATGACCATAGCTTGCTTCATACCACCAATCTCCGTGGGATCGACCCTTACTCGCGTAAGGTATTACTTGGACGACCCAGTGCACTTGCTGGTTAGTTGTGCGAAGTTGTAGTGATCACAATTTCGTGCACCAAGTTTTTGGCGCCGTTGCCGGGGATTGTTCTTGTGTATGGACAACTGACGGTTCATCTTGTTGCTTAGATTAGGTATTTTTCTTCAGAGTTCTTAAGAATGAATTCTAGTGTTTCAAGGTGATGTTCTTATCATCACCAAGGCTGATTGATTCTCATCAATTTAGCTCTTGAATGCAATGTCCTGCTGAAGCTTAGCCGGCCATGTCTAATTCCTTTAGACTAAAGCTTTAGACTAACATTGCATGATTCCTGGAATTCTCATTAAGAATTTTGATACCTTTATTTTCCTTTTCACTTAATGTTCGAAAAAAAGCCAAAAAAATTACAAAATCATAAAATCCAAAAATATTTCTTGTTTGAGTCTAGAGTCTCATCTTAAGTTTGGTGTCAATTGCATGTTTCTGTTCTTCTTGCATTTTTCGAATTTTTTGCATGTGTCTTAATTAATCTTCAAGTTGTTCTTGATGATTTTCTTGTTTTGATCTTTGAATTCTATTGACTTGAGTGTTTTGTTGTTTCTCATATGCATTCTCATGTAGTTAGTGTCAATAGTATACAAACTGCTAAGTTTGGTGTCTTGCATGCATTGTTATTTGATTCTTGTTGCATTTTGATTATTAAAAATCCAAAAATATTTTTAATTTGTGTCTTTTCAAGTCAATAATACAGAGAATTGAAGATTTAGAACATACTGCAGAGGAATTACACAGAAAAAGCTGAGCAGTCAAAAATGCCCAGTGAAGAAGGCAGACTGGCGTTTAAACGCCAGCCAGGGTGCCTGGTTGGGCGTTTGACGCCCAAAAGGGTAGTAGTTTGGGCGTTAAACGCCAGAATGTGCACCATTCTGGGCGTTTAACGCCAGGATGGCAAAGGGGGAAGATTTTGTTTTCAAAATCAATTTTTTTTCAAGTTTTCAAAGTTTTTCAAAATCAAATCTTTTTCAAATCATATCTTTTCAATCAAATGTTTTCAAAATCAATTTCTTTCCTTTTTCAAAGATACTTACTAACAATTAATGATTTGATTGAACATTTTTTGCCTATTCTGTTAAGGAAGGTTTTATGTTTGATTCATATCTTTTCTTGTTAGGCAAGTCATTAATTCTTAAAATCATATCTTTTCAAATTATTTTCAAATAAAATCTTTTAAAATTGTTTTCAAATCATATCCTCTCAATCACATCTTTTTAAAACCATAACTTTTCAATCAAATCTTTTTAATCACATCTTTTTCAAAATAGTTTTCAATCAAATCTTTTTGATTTCTAATTTCAAAATCTTTTTCAAAAATCACTTGATTTCTTTTCCACTCTTATTTTCGAAAATCAATTAAGTGTTTTTCAAAATGTTTTCAAAATCTTTTACTTAAATTTTCGAAAATTACTTCCCTTCTTCTCACATCCTTCCATTTATGGACTAACACTATCCCTTAATGCAAAATTCGAACTCCATCTTCTTTGATAAGTTCGAATTTTCTACTTCTGCCTTCTAAATTTCTTTTCCTCTGACACCTCAAGGAATCTCTATACTGTGACATAGAGGATTCCATATTTTCTTGTTCTCTTCTCTTTCATATGAGCAGGAACAAAGACAAAGGCATTCTTGTTGAAGCTGACCCTGAACCCGAAAGGACCTTGAAGAGAAAGCTAAGAGAAGCCAAAGCACAACTCTCTTTAGAGGACCTGACCGAATTCTTCAAAGAAGAAGAAGACATGGCAGCCGAAAACAACAATAATGCAAACAATGCAAGGAAGGTGCTGGGTGACTTTACTGCACCTACTCCTGATTTTTATGGGAGAAGCATCTCTATCCCTGCCATTGGAGCAAACAACTTTGAGCTTAAGCCTCAATTAGTTTCTCTAATGCAACAGAATTGCAAGTTCCATGGACTTCCAATGGAAGATCCTCATCAGTTCTTAGCTGAATTCTTGCAAATCTGTGACACAGTCAAGACTAATGGGGTTGACCCTGAGGTCTATAGACTGATGCTATTCCCTTTTGCTGTAAGAGACAGAGCTAGAATATGGTTGGACTCACAACCTAAAGAAAGCCTGGACTCTTGGGAAAAGCTAGTCAATGCCTTCTTGGCAAAGTTCTTTCCACCACAAAGATGGAGTAAGCTTAGAGTGGAAGTCCAAACCTTCAGACAGAAGGATGGAGAATCCCTCTATGAAGCTTGGGAAAGATACAAACAATTAATCAGAAAATGTCCCTCAGACATGCTTTCTGAATGGAGCATCATAGGTATTTTCTATGATGGTCTTTCTGAACTATCCAAGATGTCTTTGGATAGCTCTGCTGGAGGATCTCTTCATCTGAAGAAGACGCCTACAGAGGCTCAAGAGCTAATTGAGATGGTTGCAAATAACCAATTCATGTACACTTCTGAAAGGAATCCTGTGAACAATGGGATAAATCAGAAGAAAGGAGTTCTTGAGATTGACACTCTGAACGCCATTTTGGCTCAGAATAAAATATTGACTCAACAAGTCAATTTGATTTCTCAATGTCTGTCTGGAATGCAAAATGCACCAAACAGTACTAAGGATGCTTCATCTGAGGAAGAAGCTTATGATCCTGAGAACCCTTCAATGGAAGAGGTGAATTACCTAGGAGAACCCTATGGAAATACCTATAATTCTTCATGGAGAAATCACCCAAATTTTTCATGGAAGAATCAAGAGAGACCTCAACAAGGTTTCAACAATAATAATGGTGGAAGAAACAGGTTTAGCAATGGCAAGCCTTTTCCATCATCTTCTCAGCAACAGACAGAGAGTTCTAAGCAGAATACTTCTGACTTAGCAACAATGGTCTCTGATCTAATAAAGATCACTCAAAGTTTCATGACTGAAACAAGGTCCTCCATTAGGAATTTGGAAGGACAAGTGGGTCAGCTGAGTAAGAAAGTTACTGAACTCCCTCCTAGTACTCTCCCAAGTAATACAGAAGAAAATCCAAAAGGAGAGTGCAAAGCCATAAGCATGGCCGAATATGGAGAGGAAAGAGAGGAGGAGGACGCCACTGAGGAAGACCTCAATGGGCGTGTACCAATCTCCTCTGAGTTCCTCAATGAGGAACCATGGGAATCTGAGGCTCAAAATGAGACCATAAAGATTCCATTGGACTTACTTCTGCCTTTCATGAGCTCTGATGAGTATTCTCCCTCTGAAGAGGATGAGTATGTCACTAAAGAGCAAGTTGCTAAATACCTTGGAGCAATCATGAAGCTAAATGACAAGTTATTTGGAAATGAGACTTGGGAAGATGAACCTCCCTTGCTCACCAAAGAACTGGATGACTTGTCTAGGCAGAAATTACCTCAAAGGAGACAAGATCCTAGGAAGTGCATGGATGAATCCATCATCCTTAGCAGACCTTTCCTAGCCACAGCAAGGGCTGTAATTGATGTTGATAGAGGAGAGTTGATCATTCAAGTGAATGAAAAATCCTTGGTGTTTAAGGCTCAAGGATATCCCTCTGTCACCATGGAGAAGAAGCATGAAGAGCTTCTCTCAAATCAGAGACAAACAGAGCCTCCACAGTCAAACTCTAAGTTTGGTGTTGGGAGGCCACAACCAAACTCTAAGTTTGGTGTTGAACCCCCACATTCAAACTCTAAGTTTGGTGTTGGGAGGTTCCCACATTGCTCTGAGTATCTGTGAGGCTCCATGAGAGTCCTCTGTCAAGCTAATGACATTAAAGAAGCGCTTGTTGGGAGGCAACCCAATGTTATATTTTGACTATTTTCTTTTGTTATTTTATGTTTTTTGTAGGTTGATGATCATAAGAAGTCACAAAATCCATTGAAAAAGCAAAAACAGAATGAAAAACAGGAAGAAAAACAGCACACCCTGGAGGAAGAACTCACTGGCGTTTAAACGCCAGTGAGGCTAGCAGTTGGGCGTTTAACGCCCAGTCTGGCACCATTCTGGGCGTTTAACGCCAGAAAGGGGCACCAGACCGGCGTTAAACGCCAGGAAAGGGCAAGAACCTGGCGTTAAACGCCAGGAATGGGCACCAGCCCGGCGTTTAACGCCAGAAATGGCTCAAAACGTGGATTTTGATGCTATTTGGTGCAGGGATGACTTTTCCTTGACACCTAAGGATCTGTGGACCCCACAGGATCCCCAAACAACCCCCCACTCTCTCTTCTTCTTCACCCATTCATCAATCACCTCAACATCTCTTTCTCTTCACCACTCACATCCATCCTTCATAAAACACCACTTCTTCCCCTCTTTGGCCTAACCACAAAGCCATCTCCCTCTCCTCCATTTCTTCTTCTTCTACTCTCTTCTTTCTTCTTTTGCTCGAGGACGAGCAAACCTTTTAAGTTTGGTGTGGTAAAAGCATTGCTTTTTGTTTTTCCATAACCATTTATGGCATCCAAAGCCGGTTCAACTGAGAAGGCATGACCTCAAGCCCATCACTAAGAAGAAGATGGAGCAAACAAGAGACCCCTCTCATCAAGAGATCCCTAAGATACCTCAAGGGATGCACTTTCCTCCACAAGACTATTGGGAGCAACTGAACACCTCCCTAGGAGAATTAAGTTCCAACATGGGACAACTAAGGGTGGAGCATCAAGAACACTCCATCATTCTCCATGAAATTAGAGAAGATCAAAAAAATCATGAGAGAGGAGCAACAAAGACAAGGAAGAGACATTGAGGAGCTCAAGCACTCCATAGGATCTTCAAGAAGAAGAAAAGAGCCGCCATCACTAAGGTGGACCCGTTCTTTAATCTCCTTGTTCTTTATTCTTCTGTTTTAGTGCTTTATGTTTATCCATGTTTGTGTCTTATGATCATTAGTGTCTTAGTGTCTATGCCTTAAAGCTATGAATATGAATCCATCACCTTTCTTAAATGAAAACTGTTTTTATCACAAAAGAACAAGAAGTACAGGATTTCAAATTCATCTTTAAAACTAGCTTAATTAGTTTGATGTGGTGGCAACACTTTTGTTTTCTGAATGTATGCTTGAACAGTGCATATGTCTTTTGAATTTGTGGTTCATGAATGTTAAAATTGTTGGCTCTTGAAAGAATGATGAAAAAGGAGACATGTTACTGAGGATCTGAAAAATCATAAAAATGATTCTTGAAGCAAGAAAAAGCAGTGAATACAAAAAAAAAAAAAAAAGAGAAGGAAAAAAACGAAAAAAGGGGAGAGAGAAAGAAAAAGAAGAAATAAAGTTGTGATCCAAGGCAATAAGAGTGTGCTTAAGAACCCTGGACACCTCTAATTGGGGACTTTAGCAAAGCTAAGTCACAATCTGAAAAGGTTCACCCAATTATGTGTCTGTGGCATGTATGTATCCGGTGGTAATACTGGAAGACAGAGTGCTTTGGGCCACGACCAAGACTCATAAAGTAGCTGTGTTCAAGAATCATCATACTTAACTAAGAGAATCAATAACACTATCTGGATTCTGAGTTCCTAAAGAAGCCAATCATTCTGAACCTCAGAGGATAAAGTGAGATGCCAAAACTGTTTGGAGGCAAAAAGCTACTAGTCCCGCTCATCTAATTTGGAGCTATGTTTCATTGATAATTTGGAGTCTATAGTATATTCTCTTCTTTTTATCTTATTTGATTTTCAGTTGCTTGGGGACAAGCAACAATTTAAGTTTGGTGTTGTGATGAGCGGAAAATTTGTACGCTTTTTGGCATTGTTTTTAGTATGTTTTTGGTAGTTTTAGTTTAGTTTTTATTATATTTTTATTAGTTTTTAGTTAAAATTCACTTTTCTGGACTTTACTATGAGTTTGTGTGTTTTTCTGTGATTTCAGGTATTTTCTGGCTGAAATTGAGGGACCTGAGCAAAAATCTGATTCAGAGACTGAAAAGGACTGCAGATGCTGTTGGATTCTGACCTCCCTGCACTCGAAGTGGATTTTCTGGAGCTACAGAAGCCCAATTGGCGCGCTCTCAACGGCGTTGGAAAGTAGACATCCTGGGCTTTCCAGCAATATATAATAGTCCATACTTTGCCCAAGATTTGAAGGCCCAAACCGGCGTTCAAAGTCACCTACAGAAATTCCAGCGTTAAACGCCGGAACTGGCATAAAACTTGGAGTTAAACGCCTAAACTGGCATAAAAGCTGGCGTTTAACTCCAGAAAAAGTCTCTACACGAAATTCCTTCATTGCTCAGCCCAAGCACACACCAAGTGGGCCCGGAAGTGGATTTTTATGTCATTTACTCATTTCTGTACACCTTAGGCTACTAGTTTTCTATAAGTAGGACCTTGTACTATTGTATTTGACATCTTGGTAGCTATCTTTGAGTTTTATGCTATCTTAGATCATTGAGAGGCTGGCCATTCGGCCATGCCTAGACCTTATGCTTATGTATTT
Source organism: Arachis stenosperma (assembly GCF_014773155.1). NCBI lineage: Eukaryota > Viridiplantae > Streptophyta > Magnoliopsida > Fabales > Fabaceae > Arachis > Arachis stenosperma. The sequence continues at coordinate 56,208,673 of NC_080377.1, read as the reverse complement.
TCAACGGTGGAGTTTCTACACACCATAGATTAAGGTGTGGAGCTCTGCTGTACCTCGAGTATTAATGCAATTACTATTGTTCTTCCATTCAATTCCGCTTGTTCTTGTTCTAAGATATCACTTGTTCTTCAACTTGATGAATGTGATGATCCGTGACACTCATCATCATTCTCACTCATGAACAAGGTGACTGACAACCATTCTTGTTCTACAAGCATCTGAGGCTTAGTGAATATCTCTTGGATTCTTTAATCGGAATCTTCGTGGTATAGGCAGGACCTGATGGCGGCATTCAAGAGAATCCGGAAGGTCTAAACCTTGTCTGTGGTATTCTGAGTAGGATTCAATGATTGAATGACTGTGACGTGCTTCAAACCTGTAACCTACTGGGCGTTAGTGACAGACGCAAAAGAGTTATTCTATTCCGGTAGGGGAGGGAACCAAACCGGTGATTGGCCGCACTGTGACAGAGTGTAAGAGCATTAGCTTTCACTGCGCGGATGGGAGGTAGCTGCTGACAACAGTGAAACCCTACACGAGCTTGCCATAGAAAGGAGTAAGAAGGATTGGATGAAGACAGTAGGAAAGCAGAGAGACGGAAGGGAAGGCATCTTCATGCGCTTATCTGAAGTTCCTACCAATGAATTACATAAGTATCTCTATCTTTATCTTTATGTTATTTTCGTTCATCACCATTATACATTTGAGTCTGCCTGACTGAGATTTACAAGATGACCATAGCTTGCTTCATACCACCAATCTCCGTGGGATCGACCCTTACTCGCGTAAGGTATTACTTGGACGACCCAGTGCACTTGCTGGTTAGTTGTGCGAAGTTGTAGTGATCACAATTTCGTGCACCAATAGATAAGAAGGTGTGCACAATACATTGCATAAAAGATAAGTGGCACACCAAACTTAGTGTGACACTTTCACTTGGAATTAATGCAAGTATCTTGTAAGAATTAGAACCAAATTTTGTTGCATAGCAACACCAAACTTAGAATGCAACCATATGTCAATTTATTTGAACTAAAACTAAACAAAAGAAAATGTTATTTGTTGAATACAATCACCAAGCCAAGATTTGTCATGAATAAGGATCTCTTGGTGATGTATTAATAAAAACAATTAATAAAAGAAAACAAAAAAATAAAAAAGGTGACTAAAACAAAGAGAATGCAAACGAAATGTCAAAACAAAAGAAAAATAACAATGCAAAGGCAATATGATTATGCAGACAAGTGATGTTGCTGGATGAGTTACATAGAAAAATAAGTGGCACACCAAACTTAGAATCTTAGTGTGACACTTTCATGTAGAATTGATGCAATCATCCAAAGGAATTGAAAACAATTTGTTGCAAGGCAACACCAAACTTAGAATGTGATCATATGCCAATTTATTGAAATTTAAACAAGGCAAGGAGAAGGAATGTTACCTACTGTTTACCTATTCTTCACTTTCTTCCTCTTCTTCCAGTTTGTTAAGAGGAATGACCTCAAAGGGGGAGAAGATTCAGCTAGTGTCCCTTGTCTTGGCCTCTTCTCAGCAAGCTTCCTTTTGCACATGGCTTGATTGACCTTGCTTGCTGGACCAGGGACATGATTGGTGCTCTTGTTAGTTGCCTTCACTTCTTGGATGTCAAGACATGGTTGCTGTGTGATGTTTGGAGTTTGATCTTCATCCAGAGCCTTTTGAATTGGTGGTTCAATGAGCTTGTCCTTCATGTGCCTCTCTGTTTCCCTTGAGTTTGGATGTTCTTGATTGTCCTCCTCACTAGCTTGTTCTTCCACTTCCTCTTTTACACTCAACATTTGCTTTAATAGCTCTTTCATGGAGGAGGTTTGTTGATCTTCCCAAGCTTTCTTCATCTCCTCTTCATACCTTTCAATCATGGATTCAAGTGTTGAGGTGTTTTGGTCCAGGGAAGTTTGTGAGGGTTGTGAATGTTCATGTTCCTTTGTCACCTCAAGTAGCGTTTGTGAATGTAAAATCCTTGGCTCATGTCCCTCATCCTTCATTGCAATTTCACTTGACACAGGGACCTTTTGTTTTTGTTTTTCCATTTTCTCCTTCCATGCATTCGACAATTGGCCTAACTGCACTTCCATATTTTTGAGGGAGTTCTCTTGTTCTTTTTGGTACTTCTCTTTCTCCTCCACAAATCTTTTGAGCATGGACTCAAGTTTTGAGATTCTTTGGCTATTGGAAGTTTGTGTGAGTGGTAAGTTTTGAAAGGGGCTTTTTGTTGAAGCATGGTCAAGTGATGATATCTTTGGATGAATATCATATGGAGCATTAGAATTCCTTTTCCAGCCACTATTGGAATTATGACTTGCATCATTTTGTGGTGGAGGGAAATATCCCATATGGTTTTCTTGCTCATCTTGTGTCTGTGAAGCAAATCTCCATGGATTGGAGTGCTTAGAATTTGTATTTTCTTGGTGATATTCCCAACCACCATTAGAGATTGGTGATGGTGGGTGATATCTCATAAAATTTTGTTTGACCATAAGATGAGTTGAACTCCATTTGTATTTTGTAAACATCAATGAAATTTGAAATTCATGTCATAGAGAAAGAATTTCTTAGTGAGACAATAGCTCAAACACCTTGCTATCAATTTAAAACAGAGAACAAAAACAAAAAAAATGCTTGATCTAGACTTCTCACCCACTTAATCATTGTTGATCTAATCAATCTCCGGCAACGGCGCCAAAAACTTGATGGTGTTTTTGTGGAAAAACGAATTTCCAATACACAAATCCAACCGGCAAGCATACCGGGTCGCATCAAGTAGTAATAACTCACAAGAGTGAGGTCGATCCCACAGGGATTGATGGATCAAGCAACTTTAGTGGGTGATTAGTTTAGTCAAGCTAATATTGGTGAGTGAGAATTGTTGCAGCAGAATGTAAATTTGCAGGGAATTTAAATTACAGAAAGTAAAGTGGCAGGAAACTTAAAGAGCAAGAAAAGTAGATTGACAAAATCTTAAATGACAAGAAATGTAAATTGCATCAAATGTAAAGGGGGCTGGGGTGCTGGAAATTAAATGAGAGCAGTAGATCCAAGCTTAGAACAATTGCAAGGAAATTAAATTGTAGTTAAAGTAAATTCAAGGTCACAGTAGCTTAAATGTAAATTGCAGAAGAACACAAGTGCAGGAAATTAAATTGGGAGCAATGAGATGCAACAAAGAGACATAGATCATTTCTCAAGTCTCAAAGTGAAACTAACAATTTCAATGAAACAGTAAAAACAGAAGGAAAGCCAAGAGCTCAATTGCTCACTTGATCAGGACAGAAACAAAATTCAACTCAGTTGTGAAATTCAGAAAAGAAATTCAAGATCTCAGGGAATCAATGAGACTAGAGAACAAGTCTAGATCTGAAGCCCTTCCTTGATCAATTCAGAGAACAATTTGCAGAAGAAAAAGAAGATGAAAGAAATAAATGAAAACTCAGATTCACTTCTCAATTTTCTAAAATTATGCAGAAGAAGAACAAGAGATTTCAGATCAAGTGAAATAGAATTCCTTCAATTCTTGATCCAAAATTCAAACAGAAATGAAAACTAAGAGAGAGAACTCTCAAATCCTAATGCTCCCTAGTGGAGCTTGCCTCTCTAATTCCGCTCCCCTTTTGAAATGAGAGTGATGCCATTATATAGGCTTTTTACAAAATGAAAATAAAATGAAATTGAAATTAAAAACAAATTCACAAAATGAAATTCCTAATCTAGCTTCTCTGTGTGCCTTTGAGTCATGTTGAGTGGGCTTTGCTTTCTTTGGATTTGAGGGAGAATGGGTCTTAGATGGCCTTGATTTAATTTGGTGAGGAATTGAATTAAATTGAATTTTGGTTGATTTTGGCCCATATGTTGCTCCCAGGAGGCTGCCCTGCTCTTGTGGAGGGCAGAGCAGGGAAGTTGTGTGAGTATCCAATTTGCGTGCCAAGGCTTGGAAGGGGCATCAGGATGCTGCCCTGCCCTTGTGGAGGGCAGGGCAATGTTGTCATGGTGCGGCCTTGTGCGCGCTCCAAGTTCCTTGACAGTGCCAAATTGTGCTTGTGTGCGCCAAGGAGTAGCGCCTAAGCCTTTACTTCCTTGAAGGTCTTGTGTTCGAACCTTGGTGAAAGCATTTGGGGGAGTGATGACAAGTCATCATATACCTATTTCTCTATGTTTTTTCATACAAGAAATTGATGATTTGTGCTTAAATATTGAATGCTTTTATACTTAATTGTTATATTTCCTTGATCTTTTAATTTTATAAATCTTGTAGGAAATAAGAAGAAAAAGAAGCAAAGAAGCACAAAAAAGGAGAAAAAAAGAGCTTTGGGACACACTTTGAAGTTGGAGCAACTTTGGAGCCTTAGGCCACACTTTTAAAAGCGTGGCCCATGACCAAATTAAAGAGGAAAACAACCAGCACGCACACTACCCTGCCCTTGCCGAGGGCAGGGCAGAATCATGATGAAACAAAGTGAGGTTGGAGCAAATTTTCGCTAAGTTAAAATCTGGCCGCTCACAGCATGACCATGCCTACTTCAAAGGGCTATAACTTGATCTACAGACGTTCGATTGATGTGCTTCCAGTTGCATTGGAAAGCTGACATTTAGAGCTTTCCAACGATATATAGCAATCTATATTTGGCGTACAATTGAGGCAGGAACGAAAGGCATCTTTAAGGGCCAAAAATAAGCGAAAATAAACCAAAGTGCTTCCACCAAGGCTCGAAGCTGGAACCTCACCCCAAAACAAAGTAGCGCTCAATTTTCTGCCCTGCCCTCTTGGAGAGCAGGGCAATGTCGTGCTCTTCATGGAAAATCAAAGAAAAAAATTGCTCCTCAAGTGCTTTCACCAAGGTTCGAACACAAGACCTTCAAGGAAGTAAAGGCTTAGGCTTGGCGCACACAAGCGCATCATGGCACGGTCAAGGAACGTGGTGCGCGCACAAGACATACCAAGGCAACATTGCCCTGCCCTCCACAAGGGTAGGGCAGCATCCTCACACACCAAGCTCGCACGCAATGAACCGCACGCACAATTTCCCTGCTCTGCCCTCCACAAGGGCAGGGCAGCCTCCTGGGAGCAAATAATCATGGGCCAAAAGTTCAATTTCATATAAATTCAATTCCTCACCAAATTGAATCAAGGCCATCCAAGACCCATTCTCCCTCAAATCCAAAGCAAGCAAAAGCCCACTCAACATGACTCAAAGGCACACAGAGAAGCTAGATTAGGATTTTCATTTTTGTGAATTTGTTTTTAATTTAAATTTCATTTTATTTTCATTTTGTAAAAGAAGCCTATATAAAGGGCATCATTCTCATTTCAGAAAGGAGAGGTTGGCTCTAATAGGACTCCATTAGAAAGAAGCTAGCTCCACTAGGGAGTATTAGGAATTGAGAGTTCTCTCTCTTAGTTTTCATTTCTGTTTGAATTTTGGATCAAGAATTGAAGGAATTCTGTTTCACTTGATCTGAAATCTCTTGTTCTTCTTCTGCATAATTTCAGAAAATTGAGAATTGAATCTAAGTTTTCATTTACTGCTTCCATCTTCATTTCTTCTTCAATCTGTTTCTTGGTTGGATCAAGGAAGGGAGTGAGATCTAGACTTGTTTTCTAGTCTCATTGATTCCCTGAGATCTTGTCTCTTTAAATTTCAAAATCAAGCTGAGTTACATTCTGTGTTGCTTCTTCAAGCAATTTTCCATTTCTGTTTAAATCTGCTGCACTTATTTCATCTTTTACTTCTCTGCTTGATTGCTCTTTACATTTTCTTGTTGGATTTTAAATTCCCTGCACCCAACCCCCTTTACATTTTCTGGAATTTACATTTCTTGTCATTTAAGATTTTGCCAATTTACTTTTCTTGCAATTTAAGTTTCAGCTATTTTACTTTCTTGTTATTTAAGTTTTATGCAATTTTACTTTCTGCAACTTTAAATTTCCTGTCATTTATAATTCTGTTGGCTACATTTCATCCAATATCCCTTCAATGTTAGCTTGACTAAACTAATCACCCACTAAAGTTGCTTGATCCATCAATCCCTGTGGGATCGACCTCACTCTAAGTGAGTTATTACTACTTGATGCGACCCGGTATACTTGCCGGTTAGATTTGTGTGTTGGAAATTCATTTTTCCACAAAAACACCATCAAGTTTTTGGCGCCGTTGCCGGAAATTGATTAGATCAACAATGATTAAGTGGGTGAGAAGTCTAGATCAAGCATTTTTTTTGTTTTTGTTCTCTGTTTTAAAGTGAAACCAAGGTGTTTGAGTTTTTGCCTCACTAAGAAATTCTCATCTCTGATATGTGTAATTTCAATTTTCCTTGGTGTTGTGTTTTCCAAAATTTAAATGGAGTTCAACTCATCTTATGATCAAACAAATTTTATGGGATATTACCCACCATCACCAATCTCTAATGGTGGTTGGAAATATCACCAAGAAAATACAAATTCTAAGCACTCCAATCCATGGAGATTTGCTTCACAGACACAAGATGAGCAAGAAAACCATATGGGATATTTTCTTCCACCACAAAATGATGCTAGTCATGATTCTAATGGTGGCTGGGAAGGAAATTCTAATGCTCCATATGATATTCATCCAAAGATATCATCACTTGACTATGCTTCAACAGAAAGCCTCTATCAAAATTCACCACCCACACAAACTTCCATGAACCAAAGCCTCTCAAAGCTTGAGACCATGTGTGAAAAATATGAGAAGGAGGCACAGATATCCTGGAACGAGCAAGAGAATTCATTCAAAAACATGGAAATAATGTTAGCTCAATTGGTGAGTGCAACAAGGAAAAAGGAAAAACAAGAGGAAGAGGCTACTAAGTCAAGTGAATTTTTAGTGAAGAAGGAAGAGGTGGTGGAAATATTTGAACCTGAAACTGCACTTGAGATGACAAGAGCACATGACAACTCACAACTCTCACAAACTTCCCTGGACCAAAACGCCTCAACACTTGAATCCATGATTGAAAGGTATGAAGAGGAGATGAAGAAAGCTTGGGAAGATCAACAAACCTCCTCCATGAAAGAGCTATTAAAGCAAATGTTGAGTGTAAAAGAGGAAGTGGAAGAACAAGCTAGTGAGGAGGACAATCAAGAACGTCCAAACTCAAGGGAAACAGAGAGGCACATGAAGGACATGCTCATTGAACCACCAATTCAAAAGGCTCTGGATGAAGATCAAACTCCAAAAATCACACAGCAACCATGTCTTGACATCCAAGAAGTGAAGGCAACTAACAAAAGCACCAATTCTGTCCCTAATCCAGCAAGCAAAATCAATCAAGACATTTGCAAAAGAAAGCTTGCTGAGGAAAGGCCAAGACAAGGGACAGTAGCTGAATCTTCTCCCCCCTTAAGGTCATTCCTCTTAACAAACTGGAAGAAGAGGAAGAAAGTGAAGAACAACATGTCAAGCTAATGACACTAAAAGAGCACTTGTTGGGAGGTAACCCAATCGTAGGTATAATTTCTCTTCTCTGCTTTGTTTTCTTTCTTTGCTTTGTTTAAATTCAATAAATTGGCATATGGTTACATTCTAAGTTTGGTGTTGCCATGCAACACATTGTTTTCAATCTTTTTGGATGATTGCATCAAATCAAAAATGAAAGTGACACACCAAGATTCTAAGTTTGGTGTGCCACTTATTTTCTATGCAATTCATTCAAGCAACACTACTTGTCTGCATAATCATAATGCCTCTATAGTGTTATTTTTTTTTTTGCCTTTTAATTTGACACTTTGTCATTCTACTTTCTTTAGTCATTTTTCTCTTTTTAAATGCTTTCATTTTAGTTTGCTTATTTACTGTGTTTGTTAATACATTACCAAGAGAGCTTTATTCATGACAGATTCTTGGCTTGGTGATTGTACTTAACAAATAACAGTTTCACCTGCTTAGTTTTAATTCAAATAAATTGACATATGATTGCATTCTAAGTTTGGTGTTGCTATGCAACAAAATTTGGTTCCAATATCTATTAGATACTTGCATCAATTCCAAGTGAAAGTGTCACACTAAGTTTGATGTGCCACTTATTCTTTATGCAAAGTATTATGCACACCTTCTTATGCTTGCAATCAAAATGTCGCTGTCTCTTGTGCCTTGATTTTTATTTTTCATTTTTGCTTGCTTGCAACACATGTAATGCTAACATTTCATTATGTAAGACATTCATGATCCTTCTTAGCCCTATAGTCATTGTTCTAATTGTTGCTTGAGGATGAGCAAGCATTCTGAGTTGGTATGGGAAGGAGAAGAATGGGAGGAAAATGACAACAATAGAGAAGATGAATTGCAAGGTTGTAAAGTTCCTTTTCCTCTCATTTATTTCCAGCACTTTAAATTGCATGATTGTCTTATTATCTTTTCTGTTTACATGTGTGTATGAATAAAGCATAGCTTGAGTCTTGATTTGTAACATGTTGCTATGGCATTATAACTACCAACTTGAATTCTGTAAGTTCAAAAGCAGTAAAGCATCATGATCATAAACAAACAAGGCATTAAAGAAGATTTTAGCATGCGCATACAAGTATTGGAAAGCTAGTATGATTAATTGTTGCTCAATTGCATTGGATTTTATTTAATTGAAGTTTTCATCTAGGACATTTTGTGAAATCTTTTGAAATCATGAAAACCTTGAAGAAGCAAATACAATTAAAGCAAGAAAAGAAAAAGGGAAAGAATGAGAAAGCTGAAGGCTCTGAGTACCAATGGCAATTTATTTGCTAAGTGCTTGTGGTATTTATGTATCAAGCCAAATGCTTGAAAACAAAACACTTAGAAGTCAAGGCTAGGCTCAAGTGCAAAAGCACTCCCTCAAAGCTCAAGGCTCTGAGCATCAATGATTAGAGAGTCAAGAAAAGAAAAGAAAAATGAGCTTAATGAAGTCCTCTAATTAAATGCTTGTGGTGCTTATGTCTCAAGTGGTAATACTTGAAAACAAAGCATTTAGAAGTCGTAGCTTTGTTATCAACTCATGGGGCAAAGCACCCAAAAGGAGAAGCTAATGAAGAAAAAAAAAATCAAAAGCTTGTTTCAAGGAAGAATTATAAGGAAAAGATTTCATAAAATGAGCTAGATAGAAGCATCAATCATTTACATTTCTTTTGTGATTGAAGCATGCTTAGAAAACTAGCTTACCATGAACATTGAGTTGTTACTCTTCTTAACTTGGATTGTCAATTTCTATTGCATGATTCTTTTCTTGCTTGGGGACAAGCAAGGTTTAAGTTTGGTGTTGTGATGACAAGTCATCATATACCTATTTCTCTATGTTTTTTCATACAAGAAATTGATGATTTGTGCTTAAATATTGAATGCTCTTATACTTAATTGTTATATTTCCTTGATCTTTTACTTTTATAAATCTTGTAGGAAATAAGAAGAAAAAGAAGCAAAGAAGCACAAAAAAGGAGAAAAAAAGAGCTTTGGGACACACTTTGAAGTTGGAGCACACTTTGGAGCCTTAGGCCACGCTTTTAAAAGCGTGGTCCATGACCAAATTAAAGAGGAAAACAACCAGCACGCACACTGCCCTACCCTTGCCGAGGGCAGGGCAGAATCATGATGAAACAAAGTGAGGTTGGAGCAAATTTTCGCTAAGTTAAAATCTGGCCGCTCACAGCATGACCATGCCTACTTCAAAGGGCTATAACTTGAGCTACAGACGTCCGATTGATGTGCTTTCAGTTGCGTTGGAAAGCTGACATTTAGAGCTTTCCAACGATATATAGAAATCTATATTTGGCGTACAATTGAGGCAGGAACGAAAGGCATCTTTAAGGGCCAAAAATAAGCAAAAATAAACCAAAGTGCTTCCACCAAGGCTCGAAGCTGGAACCTCACCCCAAAACAAAGTAGCGCTCAATTTTCTGCCCTGCCCTCTTGGAGAGCAGGGCAATTTCGTGCTCTTCATGGAAAATCAAAGAAAAAAATTGCTCCTCAAGTGCTTTCACCAAGGTTCGAACACAAGACCTTCAAGGAAGTAAAGGCTTAGGCTTGGCGCACACAAGCGCATCATGGCACGGTCAAGGAACGTGGTGCGCACACAAGACACACCAAGGCAACATTGCCCTGCCCTCCACAAGGGCAGGGCAGCATCCTCACACACCAAGCTCGCACGCAATGAGCCACACGCACAATTTCCCTGCTCTGCCCTCCACAAGGGCAGGGCAGCCTCCTGGGAGCAAATAATCATGGGCCAAAAGTTCAATTTCATATAAATTCAATTCCTCACCGAATTGAATCAAGGCCATCCAAGACCCATTCTCCCTCAAATCCAAAGCAAGCAAAAGCCCACTCAACATGACTCAAAGGCACACAGAGAAGCTAGATTAGGATTTTCATTTTTGTGAATTTGTTTTTAATTTCAATTTCATTTTATTTTCATTTTGTAAAAGAAGCCTATATAAAGGGCATCATTCTCATTTCAGAAAGGAGAGGTTGGCTCTAATAGGACTCCATTAGAAAGAAGCCAGCTCCACTAGGGAGTATTAGGAATTGAGAGTTGGTGGGCGAAATCGTGATCACTATAACTTCGCACAACTAACCAGCAAGTGCACTGGGTCGTCCAAGTAATAAACCTTACGCGAGTAAGGGTCGATCCCACGGAGATTGTTGGTATGAAGCAAGCTATGGTCACCTTGTAAATCTTAGTCAGGCAGACTCAAATGGGTATGGGTGATATACGAATGAAACATAAAGATAAAGATAAAGATAGAGATACTTATGTATATCATTGGTGAGAGCTTCAGATAAGCGTATGAAGATGCTTTGTCCCTTCCGTCTCTCTGCTTTCCTACTATCTTCATCCAATCCTTCTTACTCCTTTCCATGGCAAGCTTATGCAAGGGTTTCACCGTTGTCAGTGGCTACCTCCCATCCTCTCAGTGGAAATGTTCAACGCACCCTGTCACGGCACGGCTATCCATCTGTCGGTTCTCGATCAGGCCGGAATAGAATCCAGTAATTCTTTTGCGTCTGTCACTAACGCCCCACCCTCAGGAGTTTGAAGCACGTCACAGTCATTCAATCATTGAATCCTACTCAGAATACCACAGACAAGGTTAGACCTTCCGGATTCTCTTGAATGTCGCCATCAGTTCTTGCCTATACCACGAAGACTCTGATCTCACAGAATGGCTGGCTCGGTTGTCAGGCGAGCACTCGGTTGTCAGGCGATCAACCATGCGTCGTGTATCAGGAATCCAAGAGATATTCACCCAATCTAAGGTAGAACGGAGGTGGTTGTCAGTCACACGTTCATAGGTGAGAATGATGATGAGTGTCACGGATCATCACATTCATCAAGTTGAAGAACAAGTGATATCTTGGAACAAGAACAAGCGGAATTGAATAGAAGAACAATAGTAATCGCATTAATACTCGAGGTACAGCAGAGCTCCACACCTTAATCTATGGTGTGTAGAAACTCCACTGTTGAAAATACATAAGAACAAGGTCTAGGCATGGCCGAATGGCCAGCCCCCCAAAGTGATCAAAAGATCTAAAGATCAAACGATTCCAAAGATCAGAAGATGTCAAATACAATAGTAAAAGGTCCTACTTATAGGGAACTTGTAGCCTAAGGTTTACAAAGATGAGTAAATGACATAAAAATCCACTTCCGGGCCCACTTGGTGTGTGCTTGGGCTGAGCAATGAAGCATTTTCGTGTAGAGACTCTTCTTGGAGTTAAACGCCAGCTTTGGTGCCAGTTTGGGCGTTTAACTCCCATTCTTGTGCCAGTTCCGGCGTTTAACGCTGGGAATTCTGAGGGTGACTTTGAACGCCGGTTTGGGCCATCAAATCTTGGGCAAAGTATGGACTATCATATATTGCTGGAAAGCCCAGGATGTCTACTTTCCAACGCCGTTGAGAGCGCGCCAATTGGGCTTCTGTAGCTCCAGAAAATCCACTTCGAGTGCAGGGAGGTCAGAATCCAACAGCATCTGCAGTCCTTTTCAGTCTCTGAATCAGATTTTTGCTCAGGTCCCTCAATTTCAGCCAGAAAATACCTGAAATCACAGAAAAACACAGAAACTCATAGTAAAGTCCAGAAAAGTGAATTTTAGCTAAAAACTAATAAAAATATACTAAAAACTAACTAGATCATACTAAAAACATACTAAAAACAATGCCAAAAAGCGTACAAATTATCCGCTCATCACAACACCAAACTTAAATTGTTGCTTGTCCTCAAGCAACTAAAAATCAAATAAGATAAAAAGAAGAGAATATGCAATGAATTCCAAAAACATCTATGAAGATCAGTATTAATCTGATGAGCAGGGCTTTTAGCTTTTTGCCTCTGAATAGTTTTGGCATCTCACTTTATCCTTTGAAATTCAGAATGATTGGCTTCTTTAGGAACTCAGAATCCAGATAGTGTCATTGATTCTCCTAGTTAAGTATGATGATTCTTGAACACAGCTACTTATTGAGTCTTGGCCGTGGCCCAAAGCACTCTGTCTTCCAGTATTACCACCGGATACATGCATGCCACAGACACATAATTGGGTGAACCTTTTCAGATTGTGACTCAGCTTTGCTAAAGTCCCCAATTAGAGGTGTCCAGGGTTCTTAAGCACACTCTTTTTGCCTTGGATCACAACTTTATTTCTTTCTTTTTCTTTCTTTTTCTCTTTTTTTTTCGTTTTTTTCTCCTTTTTTTTGTATTCACTGCTTTTTCTTGCTTCAAGAATCATTTTTATGATTTTTCAGATCCTCAGTAACATATCTCCTTTTTCATCATTCTTTCAAGAGCCAACATTCATGAACCACAAATTCAAAAGACATATGCACTGTTTAAGCATACATTCAGAAAACAAAAGTGTTGCCACCACATCAAAATAATTAAACTGTTATAAAATTCAAAATTCATGCAATTCTTCTCCTTTTCAATTAAGAACATTGTTTATTCAAGAAAGGTGATGGATTCATAGGACATTCATAACTTTAAGGCATAGACACTAATGATCATAAGACACAAACATGGACAAACATAAAGCATAAATTTTCGAAAAACAGAAAATTAAAGAACAAGGAGATTAAAGAACGGGTCCACCTTAGTGATGACAGCTTGTTCTTCCTCTTGAAGGTCTTATGGAGTGCTTGAGCTCCTCAATGTCTCTTCCTTGTCTTTGTTGCTCCTCTCTCATGATTCTTTGATCTTCTCTAATTTCATGGAGGAGGATGGAATGTTCTTGGTGCTCCACCCTTAGTTGTCCCATGTTGGACCTCAATTCTCCTAGGGAGGTGTTCAGTTGCTCCCAATAGTCTTGTGGAGGAAAGTGCATCCCTTGAGGCATCTCAGGGATCTCATGATGAGAGGGGTCTCTTGTTTGCTCCATCCTTTTCTTAGTGATGGGCTTATCCTCATCAATGAGGATGTCTCCTTCTATGTCAACTCCTACTGAATAACAGAGGTGACAAATGAGACGAGGAAAGGCTAACCTTGCCAAGGTAGAGGACTTGTCCGCCACCTTATAGAGTTCTTGGGCTATAACCTCATGAACTTCTACTTCTTCTCCAATCATGATGCTATGAATCATGATGGCCCGGTCTAGAGTAACTTCAGACCGGTTGCTAGTGGGAATGATTGAGCGTTGGATAAACTCCAACCATCCTCTAGCCACGGGCTTGAGGTCATGCCTTCTCAATTGAACCGGCTTCCCTCTTCACAAATGTCAGTGAGGACTTGGTCCAACCTTTGATCAAAGTTGACCCTTCTAGTGTAAGGATGTTCATCTCGTTGCATCATAGGCAAGTTGAATGCCAACCTCACATTTTCCGGACTAAAATCCAAGTATTTCCCCCAAACCATAGTAAGCCAATTCTTTGGATCCGGGTTCACACTTTGATCATGGTTCTTGGTGATCCATGCATTGGCATAGAACTCTTGAACCATTAAGATTCCGACTTGTTGAATGGGGTTGGTAAGAACTTCCCAACTTCTTCTTCGGATCTCATGTCGGATCTCCGGATATTCACTCTTTTTTAGTGAAAAAAGGACCTCGGGGATCACCTTCTTCAAGGCCACAACTTCATAGAAGTGGTCTTGATGCACCCTTGAGATGAATCTCTCCATCTCCCATGACTCGGAGGTGAAAGCTTTTGCCTTCCCTTTCCTCTTTCTAGAGGTTTCTCCGGCCTTGGATGCCATAAATGGTTATGGAAAAACGAAAAGCAACGCTTTTACCACACCAAACTTAAAAGGTTTGCTCGTCCTCGAGCAAAAGAAGAAAGAAGAGAGTAGAAGAAGAAGAAATGAGGAAGAAGGGAATGGCTTTGTGTTCGGCCAAAGAGGGGGAGAAGTGGTGTTTAGGTTGTGTGAAAATGAAGGAGTGAAGAAGGGTTTATATAGGAGAGGGGGGCTCATGGTTCGGTCATGTGTGGGTGGGTTTGGGAGAGAAAGTGGTTTGAATTTGAAGGTTGAGGTAGGTGGGGTTTTATGAAGGATGGATGTGAGTGGTAAAGAGAAAGATGGGATTTGATAGGTGAAGGGTTTTTGGGGAAGAGGTATTGAGGTGATTGGTGAATGGGTGAAGAAGAAAGAGGGTGGCAGGGTTGGTGGGGATCCTGTGGGGTCCACAGATCCTGAGGTGTCAAGGAAAAGTCATCCCTGCACCACATGGCATGCAAAATTGCGTTTTTAGCCAATTCTGGCGTTAAACGCCGGGCTGGTGCCCATTTCTGGCGTTTAACGCCAGGTTGCCCTTTCCTGGCGTTTAACGCCAGTCTGGTGCCCCTTTCTGGCGTTAAACGCCCAGAATGGTGCCAGACTGGGCGTTAAACGCCCATCTGCTAGCCTTACTGGCGTTTAAACGCCAGTAGGTTCTTCCTCCAGGGTGTGCTGTTTTTCTTCCTGTTTTTCATTCTGTTTTTGCTTTTTCAATTGATTTTTTGACTTCTCATGATCATCAACCTACAGAAAACATAAAATAACAAAGGAAAATAGATAAAATATAACATTGGGTTGCCTCCCAACAAGCGCTTCTTTAATGTCAGTAGCTTGACAGAGGGCTCTCATGGAGCCTCACATTTTCTCAAAGCAATGTTGGAACCTCCCAACACCAAACTTAGAGTTTGAATGTGGGGGTTCAACACCAAAATTAGAGTTTGGTTGTGGCCTCCCAACACCAAACTTAGAGTTTGACTGTGGGGGCTCTGTTTGACTCTGATTTGAGAGAAGCTCTTCATGCTTCCTCTCCATGGTGACAGAGGGATATCCTTGAGCCTTAAACACAAAGGATTCTTCATTCACTTGAATGATCAGTTCACCTCCATCAACATCAATCACAGCCTTTGCTGTGGCTAGGAAGGGTCTGCCAAGGATGATAGATTCATCCATGCACTTCCCAGTTTCTAGGACTATGAAATCAGTAGGGATGTAATGGTCTTCAATCTTGACCAAAACATCCTCTACAAGTCCATAAGCTTGTTTCTTTGAATTGTCTGCCATCTCTAGTGAGATTCTTGCAGCTTGTACCTCAGAGATCCCTAGCTTCTCCATTACAGAGAGAGGCATGAGGTTCACACTTGACCCTAAGTCACACAGAGCCTTCTTGAAGGTCATGGTGCCTATGGTACAAGGTATTGAGAACTTCCCAGGATCTTGTCTCTTTTGAGGTAATTTCTGCCTAGACAAGTCATCCAGTTCTTTGGGGAGCAAAGGAGGTTCATCCTCCCAAGTCTCATTTCCAAATAACTTGTCATTTAGCTTCATGATTGCTCCAAGGTATTTAGCAACTTGCTCTTCAGTGACATACTCATCCTCTTCAGAGGAGGAATACTCATCAGAGCTCATGAAAGGCAGAAGTAAGTCCAATGGAATCTCTATGGTCTCATTTTGAGCCTCAGATTCCCATGGTTCCTCATTAGGGAACTCATTGGAGGTCAGTGCACGCCCATTGAGGTCTTCCTCAGTGGCGTTCACCTCCTCTCCCTCCTCTCCAGATTCGGTCATGTTCATGGCCTTGCACTCTCCTTTTGGATTTTCTTCTGTGTTGCTTGGAAGAGTACTTGGAGGGAGTTCAGTAACTTTCTTTCTCAGCTGTCCCACTTGTGCCTCCAAATTCCTGATGGAGGACCTTGTTTCAGTCATGAAACTTTGAGTGGTCTTAATTAGATCAGAGACCATGGTTGCTAAGTCAGAGGGGTTCTGCTTAGAGTTCTCTGTCTGTTGCTGAGAAGATGATGGAAAAGGCTTGCCATTGCTAAACCTGTTTCTTCCACCATTATTGTTGTTGAAACCTTGTTGAGGTCTCTGTTGATCCTTCCATGAGAAATTTGGGTGATTTCTCCATGAAGAGTTATAGGTGTTTCCA
Organism: Arachis stenosperma; assembly: GCF_014773155.1. Taxonomy (NCBI): domain Eukaryota; kingdom Viridiplantae; phylum Streptophyta; class Magnoliopsida; order Fabales; family Fabaceae; genus Arachis; species Arachis stenosperma. The sequence continues at coordinate 56,192,302 of NC_080377.1, read as the reverse complement.
TAGGGTTCTCCCATGTAATTCACCTCTTCCATTGAAGGGTTCTCAGGATCATAGGCTTCTTCTTCAGATGAAGCATCCTTAGTACTGCTTGGTGCATTTTGCATTCCAGACAGACTTTGAGAAATCAAATTGACTTGTTGAGTCAATATCTTGTTCTGAGCTAGAATGGCATTCAGAGTATCAATCTCAAGAACTCCTTTCTTCTGATTTGTCCCATTGTTCATAGGATTCCTTTCAGAAGTGTACATGAATTGGTTATTTGCAACCATTTCAATTAGTTCTTGAGCTTTTGTAGGCGTCTTCTTCAGATGAAGAGATCCTCCAGTAGAGCTATCCAAAGACATCTTGGATAGTTCAGAGAGACCATCATAGAAAATACCTATGATGCTCCATTCAGAAAGCATATCAGATGGACACTTTCTGATCAATTGTTTGTATCTTTCCCAAGCTTCATAGAGGGATTCTCCATCCTTCTGTCTGAAGGTTTGGACTTCCACTCTAAGCTTACTCAATTTTTGAGGTGGAAAGAACTTTGCCAAGAAGGCATTGACTAGCTTTTCCCATGAGTCCAGGCTTTCTTTAGGTTGTGAGTCCAACCATGTCCTAGCTCTGTCTCTTACAGCAAAAGGAAATAGCATAAGTCTGTAGACCTCAGGGTCAACCCCATTAGTCTTGACAGTGTCACAGATTTGCAAGAATTCAGCTAAGAACTGATGAGGATCTTCCAATGGAAGTCCATGGAACTTGCAATTCTGTTGCATTAGAGAAACTAATTGAGGCTTAAGCTCAAAGTTGTTTGCTCCAATGGCAGGGATAGAGATGCTTCTCCCATAGAAGTCGGGAGTAGGTGCAGTAAAGTCACCCAGCACCTTCCTTGCATTATTTGCATTGTTGTTGTTTTCGGCTGCCATGGGTTCTTCTTCTTTGAAGATTTCTGTTAGGTCCTCTATAGAGAGTTGTGCCTTAGCTTCTCTTAGCTTTCGCTTCAAGGTCCTTTCAGGTTCAGGGTCAGCTTTAACAAGAATGCCTTTGTCTTTGTTCCTGCTCATATGAAAGAGAGGAGAACAAGAAAATATGGAATCCTCTATGTCACAGTATAGAGATTCCTTGAGGTGTCAGAGAAGAAGAAAAATAGAAGGAAGAAGGAGAAGAATTCGAACTTAATCAGATAGAGTTCGAATTGTGCATTGAGAAGGAGTGGTACTCCATAAATAGAAGGATGCGAGAAGAGGGGAAGAGATTTTTCGAAAATTAAGTTAAAAAGATTTTAAAAACATTTTGAAAAATTGATTGATAATTTTCGAAAACAAAAAGTGGGAAAGAAGTCAAGTGATTTTTGAAAAAGATTTTGAAATAAGAAATTAAAAAGATATGATTGAAAACTAGTTTGAAAAAGATATGATTGAAAAATTATGGTTTTAAAAAGATATGATTGAAAATATATGATTTGAAAACAATTTTAAAAAGATTTGATTTTAAAATTTAATGACTTGCCTAACAAGAAAAGATATGATTCAAACATTAAACCTTTCTTAACAGAAAAGGCAGCATACTTGAAATGTTGAATCAAATCATTAATTGTTAGCAAGTATCTTTGAAAAGGGAAAGAAATTGATTTTGAAAAAGATTTGATTTTGAAAACTTGGAAAAAAAATTGATTTGAAAACAAAATCTTCCCTCTTGTGCCATCCTGGCGTTAAACGCCCAGAATGGTGCACATTCTGGCGTTTAACGCCCAATGCACTACCCTTTTGGGCGTTAAACGCCCAACCAGGCACCCTGGCTGGCGTTTAAACGCCAGTCTGTCCTTCTTCACTGGGCGTTTTGAACGCCCAGCTTTTTCTGTGTAATCCCTCTGCTGCATGTTCTGAATCTTCAGTTCCCCGTACTATTGACTTGAAAATAGAACCAAGATCAAATAAACAATGCATGCAAGACACCAAACTTAAAATTAGACACTAGACTCAAACAAGAAACATAAAATATTTTTGGTTTTTTTTTATTTTGTAATTTTTTTTGTGCTTTTTCGAAAATTATATGAAAATAGAAAATAAAGGTTTCAGAATTCTTAATTTGGATTCCAGGAATCATTGCAATGCTAGTCTAAGACTCCGGTCCAGGAATTAGACATGGCTTCACAGCCAGCCAAGCTTTCAAAGAAAGCTTCGGTCCAAAACACTAGACATGGCCAATGGCCAGCCAAGCCTTAGCAGATCATTGCTCCAATAGCAAGATTGATAGAGATCAACAAGCTCTTATGATGATCAGTTGAAACCTCGGTCCAATAAGATTAGACATGGCTTCTCAGCCAGCCAGATTTCAACAGATCATCATGAAACTCTAGAACTCATTCTTAAGAATTCTGAAAAATACCTAATCTAAGCAACAAGATGAACCGTCAGTTGTCCATACACGAAACAATCCCCGGCAACGGCGCCGGTGGGCGAAATCGTGATCACTACAACTTCGCACAACTAACCAGCAAGTGCACTGGGTCGTCCAAGTAATAAACCTTACGCGAGTAAGGGTCGATCCCACGGAGATTGTTGGTATGAAGCAAGCTATGGTCACCTTGTAAATCTTAGTCAGGCAGACTCAAATGGGTATGGGTGATATACGAATGAAACATAAAGATAAAGATAAAGATAGAGATACTTATGTATATCATTGGTGAGAGCTTCAGATAAGCGTATGAAGATGCTTTGTCCCTTCCGTCTCTCTGCTTTCCTACTGTCTTCATCCAATCCTTCTTACTCCTTTCCATGGCAAGCTTATGCAAGGGTTTCACCGTTGTCAGTGGCTACCTCCCATCCTCTCAGTGGAAATGTTCAACGCACCCTATCACGGCACGGCTATCCATCTGTCGGTTCTCGATCAGGCCGGAATAGAATCCAGTGATTCTTTTGCGTCTGTCACTAACGCCCCGCCCTTAGGAGTTTGAAGCACGTCACAGTCATTCAATCATTGAATCCTACTCAGAATAGCACAGACAAGGTTAGACCTTCCGGATTCTCTTGAATGCCGCCATCAGTTCTTGCCTATACCACGAAGACTCTGATCTCACGGAATGGCTGGCTCGGTTGTCAGGCGAGCACTCGGTTGTCAGGCGATCAACCATGCGTCGTGTATTAGGAATCCAAGAGATATTCACCCAATCTAAGGTAGAACGGAGGTGGTTGTCAGTCACACGTTCATAGGTGAGAATGATGATGAGTGTCACGGATCATCACATTCATCAAGTTGAAGAACAAGTGATATCTTGGAACAAGAACAAGCGGAATTGAATAGAAGAACAATAGTAATCGCATTAATACTCGAGGTACAGCAGAGCTCCACACCTTAATCTATGGTGTGTAGAAACTCCACCGTTGAAAATACATAAGAACAAGGTCTAGGCATGGCCGAATGGCCAGCCTCCCAAAGTGATCAAAAGATCTAAAGATCAAACGATTCCAAAGATCAGAAGATGTCAAATACAATAGTAAAAGGTCCTATTTATAGGGAACTAGTAGCCTAAGGTTTACAAAGATGAGTAAATGACATAAAAATCCACTTCCGGGCCCACTTGGTGTGTGCTTGGGCTGAGCAATGAAGCATTTTCGTGTAGAGACTCTTCTTGGAGTTAAATGCCAGCTTTGGTGCCAGTTTGGGCGTTTAACTCCCATTCTTGTGTCAGTTCCGGCGTTTAACGCTGGGAATTCTGAGGGTGACTTTGAACGCCGGTTTGGGCCATCAAATCTTGGGCAAAGTATGGACTATCATATATTGCTGGAAAGCCCAGGATGTCTACTTTCCAACGCCGTTGAGAACGCGCCAATTGGTCTTCTGTAGTTCCAGAAAATCCACTTCGCGTGCAGGGAGGTCAGTATCCAACAGCATCTGCAGTCCTTTTCAGTCTCTGAATCAGATTTTTGCTCAGGTCCCTCAATTTCAGCCAGAAAATACCTGAAATCACAGAAAAACACAAAAACTCATAGTAAAGTCCAGAAAAGTGAATTTTAGCTAAAAACTAATAAAAATATACTAAAAACTAACTAGATCATACTAAAAACATACTAAAAACAATGCCAAAAAGCGTACAAATTATCCGCTCATCAAGAGTTCTCTCTCTTAGTTTTCATTTCTGTTTGAATTTTGGATCAAGAATTGAAGGAATTTTGTTTCACTTGATCTGAAATCTCTTGTTCTTCTTCTGCATAGTTTCAGAAAATTGAGAATTGAATCTAAGTTTTCATTTACTGCTTCCATCTTCATTTCTTCTTCAATCTGTTTCTTGGTTGGATCAAGGAAGGGAGTGAGATCTAGACTTGTTTTCTAGTCTCATTGATTCCCTGAGATCTTGTCTCTTTAAATTTCAAAATCAAGCTGAGTTACATTCTGTGTTGCTTCTTCAAGCAATTTTCCATTTCTGTTTAAATATGTTGCACTTATTTCATCTTTTACTTCTCTGCTTGATTGCTCTTTACATTTTCTTGTTGGATTTTAAATTCCCTGCACCCAACCCCCTTTACATTTTCTACAATTTACATTTCTTGTCATTTAAGATTTTGCCAATTTACTTTTCTTGCAATTTAAGTTTCAGCTATTTTACTTTCTTGTTATTTAAGTTTTATGCAATTTTACTTTCTGCAACTTTAAATTTCCTGTCATTTATAATTCTGTTGGCTACATTTCATCCAATATCCCTTCAATGTTAGCTTGACTAAACTAATCACCCACTAAAGTTGCTTGATCCATCAATCCCTGTGGGATCGACCTCACTGAGTTATTACTACTTGATGCGACCCGGTATACTTGCCGGTTAGATTTGTGTGTTGGAAATTCATTTTTCCACAAAAACACCATCAGGGAGCAATTTTCCTTGATTTTCCATGAAGAGAGCACGACATTGCCCTGCTCTCCAAGAGGGTAGAGCAGAAAAATGAGCGCTACTTGCTTTGGAGTGAGGCTCCAGCTTCGAACCTTGGTGGAAGCACTTTGGTTTATTTTCGCTTATTTTTGGCCCTTAAAGATGCCTTTCACTCATGCCTCAATTGTGCGCCAAATATGGATTGCTATATATCGTTGGAAAGCTCTGAATGTCAGCTTTCCAACGCAACTAGAAGCACATCAATTGGACATCTGTAGCTCAGGTTATAGCACTTTGATGTAGGCATGGTCATGCTGTGAACGCCCAGATTTTAACTTAGCGAAATTTTGCTTCCAACCTCACTTTGCATCACGATATTGCCCTGCTCTTGGCAAGGGCAGGGCAGTGTGCGTGCTGGTTGCTTTCTTCTTTGATTTGGTCATGGGCCACGCTTTTAAAAGCGTGGCCTAAGGCTACAAAGTGTGCTCCAACTTCAAAGTGTGTCCCAAAGCTCTTTTTTTCTCCTTTTTTGTGCTTTTTTGCTTCTTTTTCTTCTTATTTCCTACAAGATTTATAAAATTAAAAGATCAAGGAAATATACCAATTAAGTATAAAAGCATTCAATATTTAAGCACAATTTATCAATTTCTTGTATGAAAAAGCATAAAAAAATAGGTATATGATGACTTGTCATCAGGGACTTTAGCAAAGCTGAGTCACAATCTGAAAAGGTTCACCCAGTCATGTGTCTGTGGCATTTATGTATCCGGTGGTAATACTGAAAAACAAAGTGCTTAGGGCCACGGCCAAGACTCATAAGTAGCTGTGTTCAAGAATCAACATACTTAACTAGGAAAGTCAATAACACTATCCGAAATTCTAAGTTCCTAGAGAAGCCAATCATTCTAAACTTCAAAGGAAAAAGTGAGATGCCAAAACTGTTCAGAAGCAAAAAGCTACAAGTCCCGCTCATCTAATTAGAACTAATATTCATTGATATTTTGAAATTTATAGTATATTCTCTTCTTTTTATTCTATTTGATTTTCATATGCTTGGGGACAAGCAAAATTTAAGTTTGGTGTTGTGATGAGTGGATAATTTATATGCTTTTTGGCATTGTTTTTAGGTAGTTTTTAGTAAGTTCAAGCTACTTTTAGGGATGTTTTCATTAGTTTTTATGTTAAATTCACATTTCTGGAGTTTACTATGAGTTTTTGTGTTTTTCTGTGATTTCAGGTAATTTATGGCTGAAATTGAGGGACCTGAGCAAAACTCTGATAAGAAGGCTGACAAAGGACTGCTTATGCTGTTGGAATCTAACCTCCCTGCACTCGAAATGGATTTTCTGGAGCTTCAGAACTCCAAATGGTGCGTTCTCAACGGCATTGGAAAGTCGACATCCAGAGCTTTCCAGCAATATATAATAGTTCATACTTTATTCGGGAATTGACGACGAAAATTGGCGCTCAACGCCAATTCCATGTTGCTGTCTGGAGTAAAACGCCAGAAACACGTCACGACCCGGAGTTGAACGCCCAAAACACGTTACAACTTGGCGTTCAACTCCAAATGAAGCCTCAGCTCGTGGATAGATCAAGCTCAGCCCAAACATACACCAAGTGGGCCCCGGAAGTGGATTTATGCATCAACTACTTACTCTTGTAAACCCATGTAGCTAGTCTAGTATAAATAGGATAGGTTACTATTGTATTAGACATCTTTGTACGTTTAGTTCTCAGATCATGGGGGCTGGCCTCTCGGCCATGCCTGAACCTTTCACTTATATATTTTCAACGGTGGAGTTTCTACACACCATAGATTAAGTGTGTGGAGCTCTGCTGTACCTCAAGTTTTAATGCAATTACTACTATTTTCCATCCAATTCGATTTATTCCTGTTCTAAGATATTCGTTGCACTTCAACTTGATGAATGTGATGATCCGTGACACTCATCATTATTCTCACCTATGAACGCGTGTGATTGACAACCACTTCCGTTCTACTTTAGGCCAGATGCATATCTCTTGGATTCCTTAATCAGAATCTTCGTGGTATAAGGTAGAATTGATGGCGGCATTCATGGGAATCTGGAAAGTCTAACCTTGTCTGTGGTATTCCGAGTAGAATTCCGGGATTGAATGACTGTGACGAGCTTCAAACTCCTGAAGGCTGGGCATTAGTGACAGACGCAAAAGAATCAAGGGATTCTATTCCAACCTGATTGAGAACCGACAGATGATTAGCCATGCTGTGACAGAGCATTTGGACCTTTTTCACTGAGAAGATGGGATGTAGCCATTGACAACGGTGATGCCCTACATACAGCTTGTCATAGAAAGGAGTGATGAGAAGGAAGAAGGAAGAAGTAGGAAAGCAGAGATTCAGGAGGAGCACAGCATCTCCATACACCTATCTGAAATTCCCATCATGGAATTACATGAGTAACTTTATCTTTATTTCCTGCTTATTATTTATTATTTTCGAAAACCCAATAATCAACTATAATTCGCCTGACTGAGATTCGCCAGATGACCATAGCTTGCTTCATACCAACAATCTCTGTGGGATCGACACTTACTCACGTAAGGTTTATTACTTGGACGACCCAGTACACTTGCTGGTTAGTTGAACGGAGTTGTGTCCACGTATAGCAAAGTGCCATAATAATGATTCCATACAATAACAAAGAATACAACTTTGATGATCACAATTTCGTCCACCAACAGGCCATGGAAAATAACCTTACTTCTACTCTGAATGGTCTGAACTCTACTTTGCAAGCCCTAGTCTCACAGATTGGATCACTAAACAACTCCAACAACCAGTCTTCAAGCTCTGGTAGACTCCCCTCTCAACCATTACCCAATCCAAAGGGTGGCATTAATGCAATCACCCTAAGGTCCAGAACCACATTGCAAGAGAGGAATCAGGAAGAGCCAAACCCACCAGAACACGCCTAACCTGAAGAGGTAGTGGAAATAGAAGATGTTGAGCAGGAAGAGGATATACAGGACATGGCTGAAGAAGAAGAAGCTCAATCACAGGAAGGAGCACCAAAGGGCGCAGACACTGTAGAAAATGCCATTTCTATTCCATTTCCACAACTTGCAAGGAAGCCCAGGAAGCAGTTGGAACCTGATCCCAAAATGGTAGAAATATTCAAAAAGGCTGAGGTAACTGATGAGCGGATAATTTATACGCTTTTTGGCATTGTTTTTAGGTAGTTTTTAGTAAGTTTAAGCTACTTTTAGGGATGTTTTCATTAGTTTTTATGTTAAATTCACATTTCTGGACTTTACTATGAGTTTTTGTGTTTTTCTGTGATTTCAGGTAATTTCTGGCTGAAATTGAGAGACCTGAGCAAAACTCTGATAAGAAGGCTGACAAAGGACTACTGATGCTGTTGGAATCTGACCTCCCTGTACTCGAAATGGATTTTCTGGAGCTACCGAACTCCAAATGGCGCGCTCTTAACGGCGTTGGAAAGTAGACATCCAGAGCTTTCCAGCAATATATAATAGTCCATACTTTATTCGGGAATTGATGACGTAAATTGGCGCTCAACGCCAATTCCATGTTGCTGTCTGGAGTAAAACGCCAGAAACACGTCACGACCCAGAGTTGAACGCCCAAAACACGTTACAACTTGGTGTTCAACTCCAAAAGAAGCCTCAGCTCGTGGATAGATCAAGCTCAGCCCAAACATACACCAAGTGGGCCCTGGAAGTGGATTTATGCATCAATTACTCACTCCTGTAAACCCAAGTAGCTAGTCTAGTATAAATAGGATAGTTTACTATTGTATTAGACATCTTTGGACGTTTAGTTCTCAGATCATGGGGGCTGGCCTCCATGCCTGAACCTTTCACTTATGTATTTTCAACGGTGGAGTTTCTACACACCATAGATTAAGGGTATGGAGCTCTGTTGTACCTCAAGTTTTAATGCAATTACTACTATTTTCCATCCAATTCGATTTATTCCTGTTCTAAGATATTCGTTGCACTTCAACTTGATGAATGTGATGATCCGTGACACTCATCATTATTCTCACCTATGAACGCGTGTGATTGACAACCACTTCCGTTCTACCTTAGGCCGGGCGCATATCTCTTGGATTCCTTAATCAGAATCTTCGTGGTATAAGCTAGAATTGATGGCGGCATTCATGGGAATCTGGAAAGTCTAACCTTGTCTGTGGTATTCCGAGTAGGATTCCGGGATTGAATGACTGTGATGAGCTTCAAACTCCTGAAGGATGGGCGTTAGTGACAGACGCAAAAGAATCAAGGGATTCTATTCCAACCTGATTGAGAATCGACAGATGATTAGCCGTGCTGTGACAGAGCATTTGGACCTTTTTCACTGAAAGGATGGGATGTAGCCATTGACAACGGTGATACCCTACACACAGCTTGCCATAGAAAGGATTGATGAGAAAGAAGAAGGAAGAAGTAGGGAAGCAGAGATTCAGGAGGAGCACAGCATCTCCATACACCTATCTGAAATTCCTACCATGAAATTACATGAGTAACTTTATCTTTATTTCCTGCTTGTTATTTATTATTTTCGAAAACCCAATAATCAACTATAATTCGCCTGACTGAGATTTACAAGATGACCATAGCTTGCTTCATACCAACAATCTCTGTGGGATCGACCCTTACTCACGTAAGGTTTATTACTTATACGACCCAGTACACTTGCTGGTTAGTTGAACGGAGTTGTGTCCACGCATAGCAAAGTGCCATAATAATGATTCCATACAATAACAAAGAATACAACTTTGATGATCACAATTTCGTCCACCAGTAACTGTTCCCCTTTTGATGTTATTCAACAGGTGCCTAAATACGCAAAGTTTCTAAAGGATTTATGCATACATAAAGACAAAATTAATGAACTAGAAACTATTCCTTTAGGTAGTTCTATATCTGCTTTAATGGGAAATATACCTGAAAAATGTAGTGACCCAGGCCCATGCATGGTTAACTGTACCATTAGAGGTGTGATATTTTTTGACTGCATGTGTGATTTAGGAGCATGTGTTAGTATAATGCCTTTGTCTGTATACGATGTTTTGAGGCTCTCTCCCTTAAAAAGGTCGGCAGCTCGTTTTGTGTTAGCAGATAAAAGCATTATTATAGTGGCTGGAGTTGCTGAAGATGTCTTAGCGGGTATTAAGGGGCTCACATTCCCCATTGATTTTTACATCCTGGAGATGCCCCAAAATAACTCAGATAAGCCATCATCAATCTTACTCGGAAGACCTTTCTTGAAGACCTCGAAGTTCAAATTGGATGCTTTTTTAGGAACATACTCTTTTGAAATTGACGGCCGAGTAGTAAGCTTCAATCTGAATGGAGTTATGAAGCACCCTCCAGTGTGACATCATAGATAAAACCGTAGCTGAAGTTCACCAGGAGGAGTTTGAAGAGAAGTATATAGGACAAGGTCCGAGTGTGGGGACACTTTCTGAGGATAATGAAAGTACTTTACCACTGCCACCAACTCTAGACAACCCAGAGCCTGACCATGAGCAGAAATTAGAATTGAAACCCCTCCCTCTACACCTCAAATATGCTTACCTCGAGGACAAGCAGAAGTTTCCAGTTATCGTTGCACGGGATCTCACTTCTCAACAGGAAGAGCAGTTACTTAGTGTGCTGAGGAGGCACAAGAAGGCAATTGGGTGAAGTTTGGCAGACATAGTAGGCATCAACCCTCAAATTTGTGAGCACAGAATATTTTTAGAAGAGGGAGCAAGACCCGTTCGTCAACCCCAAAGAAAACTGAACCCCACTATCTTAGAGGTTGTCAAGAAGGAAGTGACCAGACTACTAGAGGCAGATATCATCTACCCCATCTCAGACAGTGAATGGGTGAGCCCAATACAAGTGGTGCCTAAGAAGTCTGGAGTCACTACAATGAAGAATGAGCATGGAGAGCTCATAACAACCAAAGTACAGAACGCCTGGAGGGTCTGCATTGATTACAGGCATCTCAACCAAGCCACTCGTAAGGATCACTACCCTCTTCCATTCATTGATCAAATGCTGGATCGCCTGTCAGGTAAATCACATTATTGCTTTTTAGATGGTTACACAGGCTATTTCCAGATTCATATAGCCCCTGAAGATCAGGAAAAGACTACTTTTACATGTCCTTTTGGGACTTATGCCTATAAGAGAATGCCCTTTGCCTTGTGCAATGCACCAGCTACTTTCCAAAGGTGCATGATGAGTCTTTTCTCTGACCTTCTTGAGGACTGTATGGTGGTTTTTATGGATGATTTTAGAGTTTATGGTGATTCCTTTAGCCTTTTCTTGGATAGTTTATCTTGAGTACTAGATAGATGTGTCAGTACAAACCTTGTATTGAATTTTGAAAAATGTCACTTTATGGTAAGACAAGGGATTGTACTAGGACATGTTGTGTCTAATACTGGTATTTCTGTAGATCCAGTAAAGGTGGATGTTATTTCTAGTTTGCCTTACCCCTCCTCTGTGAGGGAAGTCCGTTCATTCCTTGGCCATGTAGGTTTTTACCGGAGATTCATTAAGGACTTTAGTAAGGTAGCACTTTCCTTATCCAGATTACTGTAGAAAGATATCGAGTTTGAGTTCAGTGAGGATTCCAAACAAGCGTTTGATAAGCTGAAGATGGCCCGGACTCAAGCTCCAATTGTGAGAGGACCTGACTGGAGCCAGCCATTCGAAATCATGTGCGATGCTTCCAACCATGCAGTAGGAGCAGCACTAGCTCAACGTGAAGGTAAAGATCCTTTTGTCATTGCTTATGTGTCTAAGACTTTAGACACTGCTCAGTCTAACTACACTACTACTGAGAAAGAGCATCTTGCTATTGTTTTTGCTCTGGAAAGATTTCGAGCCTATTTACTTGATACTAAAGTAGTAGTGTATTTAGACCACGCAGCTCTAAAGTATTTATTAGCTAAAAAGGAATCCAAACCAAGGCTTATACATTGGATATTGCTACTACAAGAATTTGATTTAGAAATAAAGGTGGTGGACGAAATTGTGATTCATATGTTTATGCATTTTGTAAAATTCATTGCTTTTTCTTTCCCTGGTAATGGTGCCAAAAACTTGGTGCCAATACCATGGTTCACAACTCCGTTCAACTAACCAGCAAGTGTACTGGGTCGTCCAAGTAATACCTTACGTGAGTAAGGGTCGATCCCACAGAGATTGTTGGTATGAAGCAAGCTATGGTCATCTTGTAAATCTCAGTCAAGCGGATTTAAATAAATTATGGAATTTGGAAAATCAAATAATAGTAAATAAACATAAAATAAAGATAAAGTTACTCATGTATTTCCATGGTGGGAATTTCGGATAGGTGTATGGAGATGCTGTGCTCCTCCTGAATCTCTGCTTTCCTACTGCTTCATCCAATCCTTCTTACTCCTTTCCATGGCAAGCTGTATGTAGGGCATCACCGTTGTCAATGGCTACATCCCATCCTCTCAGTGAAAATGGTCCAAATGCTCTGTCACAGCACGGCTAATCATCTGTCGGTTCTCAATCAGGTTGGAATAGAATCCCTTGATTCTTTTGCGTCTGTCACTAACGCCCAGCCTTCAGGAGTTTGAAGCTCGTCACAGTCATTCAATCCCGGAATCCTACTCGGAATACCACAGACAAGGTTAGACTTTCCGGATTCCCATGAATGCCGCCATCAATTCTAGCTTATACCACGAAGATTCTGATTAAGGAATCCAAGAGATATGCGCACGGTCTAAGGTAGAATGGAAGTGGTTGTCAATCACGCGCGTTCATAGGTGAGAATGATGATGAGTGTCACGGATCATCACATTCATCAAGTTGAATTGCATTAAAACTTGAGGTACAGCAGAGCTCCACACCCTTAATCTATAGTGTGTAGAAACTCCACCGTTGAAAATACATAAGTGAAAGGTTCAGGCATGGCCGAATGGCCAGCCCCCAAATGTGGTCACAAGACCGAATGATTAAAAGACTCTTAATAAACTAGTAAAAAGTTCTATTTATACTAAACTAGCTACTAGGATTTACAAGAGTAAGTAATTGATGCATAAATCCACTTTCGGGGCCCACTTGGTGTATGTTTGGGCTGAGCTTGATCTATCCACGAGCTGAGGCTTCTTTTGGAGTTGAACGCCAAGTTGTAACGTGTTTTGGGCGTTCAACTCCGGGTCGTGACGTGTTTCTGGCGTTTTACTCCAGACAGCAACATGAAACTGGCGTTGAGCACCAATTTACGTCGTCAATTCCCAAATAAAGTATGAACTATTATATATTGCTGGAAAGCCCTAGATGTCTACTTTCCAACGCCGTTAAGAGCGCGCCATTTGGAGTTCTGTAGCTCCAGAAAATCCATTTCGAGTGCAGAGAGGTCAGATTCCAACAGCATCAGCAGTCCTTTGTCAGCCTCCTATCAGAGTTTTGCTCAAGTCCCTCAATTTCAGCCAGAAATTACCTGAAATCACTGAAAAATACACAAACTCATAGTAAAGTCCAGAAATGTGAATTTATCATAAAAACTAATGAAAACATCCCTAAAAGTAGCTTGAACTTACTAAAAACTACCTAAAAACAATGCCAAAAAGCGTATAAATTATCCGCTCATCACAACACCAAACTTAAATTGTTGCTTGTCCCCAAGCAACTGAAAATCAAATAGGATAAAAAGAAGAGAATATACTATAAATTCCAAAATATCAATGAATATTAATTCTAATTAGATGAGCGGGACTTGTAGCTTTTTGCTTCTGAATAATTTTGGCATCTCACTTTTTCCTTTGAAGTTTAGAATGATTGGCTTCTCTAGGAACTTAGAATTTCGGATAGTGTTATTTATTCTCCTAGTTAAGTATGTTGATTCTTGAACACAGCTACTTTTATGAGTCTTGGCCGTGGCCCTAAGCATTTTGTTTTCCAGTATTACCATTGGATACATAAATGCCACAGACACATGACTGGGTGAACCTTTTCAGATTGTGACTCAGCTTCGCTAGAGTCCCCAGTTAGAGGTGTCCAGAGCTCTTAAGCACACTCTTTTGCTTTGGATCACGACTTTAACCACTCAGTCTCAAGCTTTTCACTTGGACCTGCATGCCACAAGCACATGGTTAGGGACAGCTTGATTTAGCCACTTAGGCCTGGATTTTATTTCCTTGGGCCCTCCTATCCAATGATGCTCAAAGCCTTGGATCCTTTTTACCCTTGCCTTTTGGTTTTAAGGGCTATTGGCTTTTTCTGCTTGCTTTTTCTTTTTCTTTCTATTTTTTTTTGCCATTTTTTTTGCAAGCCTTTACTTTTTCACTGCTTTTTCTTGCTTCAAGAATCAATTTTATGATTTTTCAGATCATCAATAACATTTTTCTTTGTTCATCATTCTTTCAAGAGCCAACAATTTTAACATTCATAAACAACAAGATAAAAAATATGCACTGTTTAAGCATTCATTCAGAAAACAAAAAGTATTGTCACCACATCAATATAATTAAATTAAATTCAAGGACAATTTTCGAAATTTATGTACTTCTTGTTCTTTTGAATTAAAAATAATTTTTTATTTAAGAGAGGTGAAGGATTTATAGAATTTATTCATAGCTTTAAGACATAGTTACTACATACTAATGATCATGAAGTAGAGACACAAAACATAGATAGACATGAAGGATAAAAACTGAAAAAGCAGAGAAAATAAGAACAAGGAATGAGTCCACCTGAGTGAGGGTGGCGCCTTCTTGAAGGTCCAATGGTGCTTTTTGTGCTCCTTTATGTCTCTTCCTTGCTTCTGTTGCATGATCCCTAGTGATTTTGGTGTTCCTATCCTTAGTTGCTTCCAATAATTATGTGAGGAACATGTATCCCCTGAGGTATCTCAGGGATTTCTTGAAGAGGGAATTTCTCATGCTCTCTTGATGTTCAGTCAAATGCTCTTCTACTGAGCTATGGACCCTTGAGATGAATCTCTCCATCTCCCATGACTCAGAGGTGGAAGCTTTTGTCTTCTCTTAGTTTCCTCTTCAGAGTCCTTTCAGGTTCAGGATCAGCTTCAACAAGAATGCCTTTTTCCTTGTTCCTGCTCATATAGGGAAGAAGAGAACAAGAAAAGAAAGAGGAATCCTCTATGTCACAGTAAAGAGGTTCCTTATTGTTAGTAGAAGAAGAAAGGAATAAAAGTGGAGAATCCAATCACAATGGTGAGGATAGAGGCAGTGATTGGAGATGAAAAGAGGTGAAGAAAAGTGTTAGTAAATAAATAATTAAATAGAAGAAGAGGAGAGATAGAGGGTTTCGAAAATAATTTTGAAAAAGTAGTTAGTGATTTTCGAAAATTAAAGATAAGATATAATTAAAATTAAAATTTAAAACAATTAATTAATTAAAAAGAATTTCTGAAAAAGGAATGAGATATTTTCGAAAATTAGAGAGGAAAAAGTAGTTAGGTGGTTTTGAAAAAGATAAGAAACAAACAGCAAGTTAATTAGTTGGTTGAAAAAGATATTAAAATCAAATTTTAAAAGATAAGAAGATAAGAAGTTAGATAAGATATTTTAAAATCAAATTTTTGAAAAAGATAAAATTTTGAAAAAGATATGATATAAAAGATAGGATAAGATAGATTTAATTTTTTTTAAATTAAAATTAATTACTTAACTAACAAGAAATTAAAAGATAAGATTCTAGAATTTAAAGATTGAACATTTCTTAACAAGAAAGTAACAAACTTCAAATTTTTGAATCAATCATATTAATTGTTAGCATAATTTTCGAAAATTTGAAATAAAATTAAGAAAAAGATTTTTGGAAAATAATTTTCAAAATTTTTGAAAAAATAGAAAAAAATGAAAAAGATATGATTTTTGAAAAAGATTTTGAAAAGATAAGATTTTTAAAATTGAAAATTTGACTTGACTTACAAGAAATAACTAAATTTAAAAATTTTTTGACTAAGTCAACTCAAATTTTCGAAATTTTGGAGAGAAATAAGGAAAAGATATTTTTTTTTGAATTTTTTTATTATGAGAGAGAAAAACACAAAAGTGACCCAAAACAGGAAAATTTTGGATCAAAACACAAGATGCATGCAAGAACACTATGAATGTCAAGATGAACACTAAGAACACTTTGAAGATCATGATGAACATCAAGAACATATTTTTGAAAAATTTTTAATGCAAAGAAAACATGCAAGACACCAAACTTAGAAATCTTTAATGCATGGACTCTAACAAACGAAAAATGCATATGAAAAACAACAAACAACACAAAGCAAGAAAACATCAAGATCAAACAAGAAGACTTGTCAAGAACAACTTGAAGATCATGAAGAACACCATGAATGCATGAATTTTCGAAAAATGCAAGAAAAATTTTTAAAGCATGCAATTGACACCAAACTTAAAAGTTGACTCAAGACTCAAACAAGAAACACAAAATATTTTTTATTTTTATGATTTTATGATTTTTTTGTATTTTTATTATTTTTTTTCGAAAATTATATTTTAAGAAAACGATAATAAAGAAAAACTTTTGAAAGATTTTTGAAAACTTTTTTGAAAAGAAAATAAAAAGAAAATTACCTAATCTGAGCAACAAGATGAACCGTCAATTGTCCGTACTCGAACAATCCCCGGCAACAGCGCCAAAAACTTGGTGGATGAAATTGTGATTCATATGTTTATGCATTTTGTAAAATTCATTGCTTTTTCTTTCCCCGGCAACGGCGCCAAAAACTTGGTGGACGAAATTGTGATTCATATGTTTATGCATTTTGTAAAATTCATTGCTTTTTCTTTCCCTGGCAATGGTGCCAAAAACTTGGTGCCAATACCATGGTTCACAACTCCGTTCAACTAACCAGCAAGTGTACTGGGTCGTCCAAGTAATACCTTACGTGAGTAAGGGTCGATCCCACAGAGATTGTTGGTATGAAGCAAGCTATGGTCATCTTGTAAATCTCAGTCAGGCGGATTTAAATAAATTATGGAATTTGGAAAATCAAATAATAGTAAATAAACATAAAATAAAGATAAAGTTACTCATGTATTTCCATGGTGGGAATTTCGGATAGGTGTATGGAGATGCTGTGCTCCTCCTGAATCTCTGCTTTCCTACTGCTTCATCCAATCCTTCTTACTCCTTTCCATGGCAAGCTGTATGTAGGGCATCACCGTTGTCAATGGCTACATCCCATCCTCTCAGTGAAAATGGTCCAAATGCTCTGTCACAGCACGGCTAATCATCTGTCGGTTCTCAATCAGGTTGGAATAGAATCCCTTGATTCTTTTGCGTCTGTCACTAACGCCCAGCCTTCAGGAGTTTGAAGCTCGTCACAGTCATTCAATCCCGGAATCCTACTCAGAATACCACAGACAAGGTTAGAATTTCCAGATTCCCATGAATGCCACCATCAATTCTAGCTTATACCACAAAGATTCTGATTAAGGAATCCAAGAGATATGCGCCCAGTCTAAGGTAGAACGGAAGTGGTTGTCAGTCACGCGGGTTCATAGGTGAGAATGATGATGAGTGTCACGGATCATCACATTCATCAAGTTGAAGTACAACGAATATCTTAGAATAGGAATAAATGGAATTGTATAGGAAATAGTAGTAATTGCATTAAAACTTGAGGTACAACAGAGCTCCACACCCTTAATCTATGGTGTGTAGGAACTCCACCGTTGAAAATACATAAGTGAAAGGTTCAGGCATGGCCGAATGGCCAGCCCCCAAATGTGGTCACAAGACCGAATGATCAAAAGACTCTTATAAACTAGTAAAATGTTCTATTTATACTAAACTAGCTACTAGGGTTTACAAGAGTAAGTAATTGATGCATAAATTCACTTCCGGGGACCACTTGGTGTATGTTTGGGCTGAGCTTGATCTATCCACGAGCTGAGGCTTCTTTTGGAGTTGAACGCCAAGTTGTAACGTGTTTTGGGCGTTCAACTCCGGGTCGTGACGTGTTTCTGGCGTTTTACTCCAGACAGCAACATGAAACTAGCGTTGAGCGCCAATTTACGTCGTCAATTTCTGGAGTATGAACTATTAAATATTGCTGGAAAGCCCTGGATGTCTACTTTTCAACGCCGTTGAGAGCGCGCCATTTGAAGTTATGTAGCTCCAGAAAATCCATTTCGAGTGCAGAGAGGTCAGATTCCAACAGCATCAGCAGTCCTTTGTCCGCCTCCTATCAGAGTTTTGCTCAAGTCCCTCAAATTCAGCCAGAAATTACCTGAAATCACAGAAAAACACACAAACTCATAGTAAAGTACAGAAATGTGAATTTATCATAAAAACTAATGAAAACATCCCTAAAAGTAGCTTGAACTTACTAAAAACTATCTAAAAACAATGCCAAAAAGCGTATAAATTATCCGCTCATCAAAAGGATATGAGTGGTAACCAGAATCTAGTCTACCACTTGAGTCGCCTTGAGCACATTAAAGATGACTCCAGTCCTATAGCTGATGATTTCCCATTTGATAACCTACAAGCAATATCTAATGTAGCCCCTTGGTATGCACCTGTCGCTAATTATCTAGTTAGCCGCACTTTTCCTCCAAACTTTACTAAGCACCAAATACACAAGCTAAAAAGCGAGTCTAAATATTATATATGGGATGACCCATATCTATGGAGGTATGGTGCTGACCAGGTAATTAGACGGTGTGTACCTCAATCAAAGTTCCAGTCCATTTTAGAGGCCTGCCACTCATCTGAGAGTGGAGGACATTTTGGCCCTCAAAGAACAGCTAGAAAAATCATAGACTGTGGATTCTGGTGGCCTACTCTTTTTAAAGACGCTGCTGAATTCTGTAAATCTTGTCCCCCATGCCAAAGGTTTGGTAATATATCCCAGAGGGATGAAATGCCTCAAAAAATTATGCTTTTTTGTGAAATTTTTTATGTTTGGGGCATTGACTTCATGGGTTCATTTCCAAATTCTAATGGCCACCTTTATATACTGTTAGCTGTAGACTATGTTTCTAAATGGGTGGAAGCAATTCCTACCCGTACTGATGATGCTAACACCATTGTTTCCTTTGTTAGAAACCATATTATTTGTCGCTTTGGATCACCACGAGCAATCGTGAGCGATCAAGGCACCCATTTTTGTAACAGGAGACTAACAGGATTACTGAAGAAGCATGGGATCATTCATAAAGTAGCAACAGCCTACCATCCTCAGACTAATGGGCAAGCCGAGGTGTCTAACAGAGAGATAAAACGCATTTTGCAGAAGATAGTCAAACCTCATAGAAGAGACTAGAGCACCAGGCTACAATATGCACTCTGGGCATACAGAACAGCATACAAGACACCCATTGGGATGAGTCCTTTTCGCTTAGTTTATGGAAAAGCCTGTCATCTTCCAGTTGAAGTAGAGCACAAAGCTTTTTGGGCAGTAAAGGAGTGCAACATGGGATTTGAGAAAGCCGGAGCTGAAAGGAAGTTGCAACTACAGGAATTGGAAAGCCTTCGCCTAGAAGCTTATAAGAACTCAAGGCTGTACAAGGAGAAGATGAAGGCTGTACATGATCAGCACATCAAGAGGAAAGAGTTCCAACCTGGGGATTTAGTTCTCCTTTACAACTCTAGACTGAGGCTCATGCCAGGCAAGCTGCGATCAAGGTGGGAAGGTCCATATAGAGTCGAGAAGGCTGAGCCGTACGGAGTCTTTCACCTTAGTCACCCTTCAAGCTCTGAACTCATCAAAGTTAATGGACATCGTTTGAAGCTCTACCATGGTGAGAAGGTTACAAAAAACAAGGAGTTAGATATCTTCCTCTTGGAGGATCCACTCACAGTAGAAAACTGAGCTAATGGAGCGTCCAACTTAAGGACGTTAAAGCAAAGGGCTAGGTGGGAGACAACCCACCATGGTATAATCGTTCCTCTTCCTCTCCTTATCTTCCCTCATCTATAACTCTTCTCCGTACTACTGCCTATATCTTGCATCTCATCTGCATATTGCATTTGCATTTAAAAAAAAAGAGAGGAAATCGCACGCGACGCGTCCGCGTCCCATGTGCATTGCAAAGAAAGAAAATTGGACAGAGAGTTGTGCAGGAATATGGCTGGAGGCATGCCTTTGGCACAATTTGATCCACGTGACCGCGTGGATGACGCAATCGCGTCATTTGTAAATTGGCCTCCCCACGCATCCGCGTCGACCACGCGAACGTGTGGCTCTACAATTCGACGTAAAACGGGTGAATGGCCGAAAGTTGATCTGGACTTGGGCTGCATTTGTGCTAGTCGCATAAGCCCTGCCACGGGAACACGTGCCCCACGCGTCCGCACCGTTATTTCCATCTGGCCATCCACGCGATCACGTCACCCTAAATTTTGGCAAAGACCATTTAAATAGAGAGTTGTGCGCGTGCGAAGCTGCCCTCGCGCCACTAGCACGAATCATGTCACGCATCCGCGTGACCGACGCGTCCGCGTGACCGACGCGTCCGCGTCACCTTACTTAAGGGCTTTCCACGCGACCGCGTGCCATACGCGTCCGCGTCGCTTGCACCGCCCAACTCATTCAAATCTTCCAGAATGTTTTATCTTTTCTTCTCCCCCCAATCTTATTTCTTTCTCCCTTTTTCCTTCTTTCCCCCTTTCTTTCTCTCCTCTACCCCTTCTCTCCCACCACCATTATCAAGGTTTTTCTTCTCTCATCTTCCCTCCTTACTTTTTCATTCTTCTTTTTATTTTCTTGTTTTCTTTTTCTTTCTCTTCTACTTTCCCTATCCATGTTTTCTTTTTCTTTTCCTATTCCTCCTATTGGTGTTGGAATTTTATTTGGGTCATTATTTTTATTTGTTGCTTGTGGATTGTTTAGGACTTGTTTAACAATTATATATTATTTTCTAAGGGTTACTTTCATGTTCAAATTAATATTTTCCATACCTTATTTTACATGCATGCTATGTATTTGTGAAAATGCCCATATGGCATTTTGCACTATTTTTAGATCTCTTTTAAATCTCCTACTCTAAATGCCTACTTTTCACAAAGTCCCTTTTATATTTTATTAATTAAATATAATTGTTTTTACAAACAGATTATTAGTTTGAAAGACTTGGTAATCTAATTTGGACATTAAATGCTTGATCTATGCTACTCATGCCCTTTGCCGGCATGCCAATAAACACCTTGCATTTAGTTGTCACCCCATGCACTTGCTATATTCCCATTGTTGATTTGTCACATGTAGTCATGACCATGTGTTCTCATCATTATCCATTTCTGTGCATTGATTACCACCTTTCCCATTATTTTCCTTGCTATAACCCTTGCATTATTCATGTCTTTACTCGTTTCCTTTCAAGATGGCCACCAAGAAAGGCAAGGAGAAAGCTACCCCCAAATCCACAGTAAGGAGAGGAACAAAAAGAGCATTAGTGGCCGAGCCTTCTTCAACTGCAGTCAAGCCCTCAACAAAAAGAATTAAAAGGATTATAAAGGTTGATGAAAAGGAGAGAGCCTTCCCAGTAAAGGACACTGCACGATTTCCCAATCGTTACTGTGAGCAGATGTTCCCCATTCTGGCAGCTCAGAATTACAATAATGAACACCTTCTTATCCTTCCACCGCGTATTCCCGAATTTGTTGAGCCACAAATTGCACAAAGACATTGGGGATTTCTACAGAGACAGCCCCGACAAGTTAATCTTTCTTAGGTAGTTGAGTTCTACTCCAATTTCCACCTACCAACCCTGCAGTCTGTTTATATTCGTCAGAAGCAAGTCCCCATTACAGAAGAGGCCATTCAGTGAGCCTTAGATCTTCCCCTTGCTCCAGAAGGACTAGACGCATTTCAAGAAGCCGCACTCAAGCACCAGGCGTACAAATTTGACTGGGACGCTGTTCTCAGAGTTATCGCACAACCTAGCAGCAAATGGATCTTCGGATACCATCGTTCCCGTCCTATGGGAATCTCGCCTTCCGCACTCACCTTAGAGGCTCACGTATGGGCACAGATTATGTCCCATTACGTCTTACCGAGCACTCATGAGTCCTCCTTCACCGCAGACATGGCCGTTCTACTATGGTGCATCCTCACAGACCAGCCTCTAAATTTACCGAGACACATCTGGAATGCTATGGGACACGTGCAAATCGCGGGCAACCTTCCTTTCCCCGCCTTGATCTCTGATCTTATCTCAGTAGCCGAAGTTTCCTACAGAGCTGGGGACACCAAAGCCATACTTCCACGGGATGATCAGTACGTCCCTAACGGGAGATATCTCAGGCCACCACTTGCCACTACCAGCCAGTCCACAGAAGATGCTGCAATTCCTCCACCATCTACTAGTCAGCTGCTGCATCAAATATTGAAGAGATTGGACCAACAAGACCAGAAAGCAAAGCTCTGAGAGCGCTACAACCACCGCCGATTCAAATACCTCAAGGAGCTACTCACAGGCAACCATAGACCTGACGAGGATCCAGGCACTCCGGACTCTACTTCTTTTACCAGCACGGGGAGCCATGACTGTCCCAACTGTGGAGATACTGCTACCAGCCCACCCCTGTTCCTGACAGATGGTACCAAGGACGGTGCAAAGCCTTAAGTGTGGGGAGGTCGGTCAGTACCTGACTTCCAGAGGTAATTCTTCACCCCTAACACCAATTTCCTTCTCTTTAGTATAGGATAGATTGCATATTAGTAGGTAAATTGCATGCATGTTCTACCTGATTGAAAAGACAATAAGTTTCTTTTAAGACCATATAATTTTTGAAAATTTCACTAATTTAAATTAAAACATTTATGTTAAATTTGTTTGAAGTTGAAATTGGAACAGAATTTTTGAGCTAAAAAAACACACAACCCGTGAGACCTTGAGCCTAAATACATGGTTACTGATGACAAGTCATCATATACCCATTTTTCAAGCTAATTTCACTTGTTTTGTTAGCATTTATGCACTTTCTTGCATCCTAAGTAAGTGATTTGGAGTGAAAATGAATAACTTCTCTAAATCAAGCAACCACCATGAAATTAATGTTAAATCATGAGGTTTAAGCTAGTATTTAATTGAATTTTAATTGATTTATAAGCCTCTTGAATTTAGTGATACTTGGAGTGGTTGTTTTGGTTTATTATAGGTGAAGAAAAGAAAAGAAAAGGAAAAGCGTGGCCTAAGAAGTGTAGCCCAAGGAAAGGAAAGTGTGGTCAAAGCAAGAGGAAGTGTGCCGCATGCAAAGGGGGAGGCAAACATTACCCTCCACAAGGGCACACTGCCCTCTAGGAGGGCAACATAAGGGAACCAAGCAAGGAAGGCAACTCTGCCCTGCCCACTACAAGGGCAGAGCACAAAATTGTGCCTTGGAACCAAGAAGAAGAGAACCTTGCCCTGCCCTCCACAAGGGCAGTATCGGGCTCACCAAGGAAGAAAATCAAAGGAAAAATGTCACCCATGCATGCCACAAGAATCGAACACGGAACAAGGAAGAAGCAAGGAACTAAGGTTGAGTGCCGTGCCAAGAAACCAAGGAAATTAATTGAGCGTATGTTCCAGCCGTGTTTCAAACACGGGACCTCAAAGTGGAAACACTGCCCTGCCCTCCGCGAGGGCAGGGCAGCATTTTGTTGGTGCATGGATCTGGCGCACCAAGGCTCAAATCTGGCGCACCAAGGCTCAATTCTGGCGCACCGTGGCACATTCTGGCGCACCAATTTTTCCTGCCCTGCCCTCGGCGCGGGCAGGGCAGCGTTTTGCACACCAACATGCACCAGGCCGCACCAAAGCCGCACCAACATGCACCAAATCCTGCCCTGCCCTCCACAAGGGCAGGGCAGCCTCCTGGGAGCAACTTTTCATGGGCCAAAAATTCAAATTAAAACCCCATTTTAATTCATTTCTTCACCAATTCAAAAGCCCATCCAAATCCAAAAATCCAAGAATAGAAAGTGTATAAATAGGAGCTAGTTTGATGTAATTAGGACCTTTTGACTCACTTTTTGCTTTGCCTTGAATTTTGCACTTTCTTTGAGCTTTTGTAACCTTTCTTGAGAGACTACACCAAGATTTCAGAGAATTGGGGAGGAGAATTGATCTCTCTTCTTCCTCATTCTTGCTTGGGTCTTTTTTAATTTCCTTGTTTTGATTCTTGGGTGTTAAGAATTGAGGAAATTCTGTCTCAATCTCCACTCAAGAACTCTTTAGTTACTTTTCTGCATAATTGAATCAATTTACATTCTCTTTACTGCTTCTTCTTCAATTCCTTGTCAATTGCTTTGTGAACTTGGATCTGGGAAGGCAAATAGAGATCTAGGCTCTGCTACCTAGTCTCTTGAGACCTGAGACCCCATTTTACTTTTGGTTCTTCTGTGAACCCTACTACACGTTAATTTCATTTTCTGTTTGAATCTCTGTTTGATCCAATTCATCTTCTACTTAATTAATTGTTGCAATTTAATTTCTCTTTGTTTAGATTCTGCAATCCCAGTCCTCAAATCCCTCTTACATTCAAGCAATTTACATTTCTTGCCATTTAAGTTACTGTTATTTACATTTCTTGCACTTTAAGTTTCAGTCATTTACTTTCTTGTTCTTTAAGATTCTGCAAGTTTACTTTCCTGTTCTTTAATTTACTGCAATTTGCCCTTCCCCTTTTACAATTACTGTCATTTACTTTCTGTTAAACACAAATCACTCAACCAACACTTGATTCGCTTGACTAAACCAACTACTAAACTAAAATTGCTCAATCCTTCAATCCCTGTGGGATCGACCTCACTCATGTGAGTTATTATTACTTGATGCGACCCGGTACACTTGCCGGTGAGTTTTGTGTTGGATCGTTTTCCACACATCAACTTTTTGGCGCCGTTGCCGGGGATTGAAATCGATTGACAATGATTAAGTGAAGTGGAGGTCTAGATTAAGCACTTTTTCTTTTCTGTCTCTTTAACACACTAACTGTTTGAGAAATTGCCAACATTAACTCACTAACAAATTACCTCAAATAAACGCACTCAATTCTCAAGCGTGTTGTTGTTTGGTCATCCTGATTGTTTGCGTGTCACAGGAAATCGAATTTCTACAGACAAAGAGTATCATGACATGAAGCCACCACTTATTACACTCATCAAGAACAACTGTTCTTATGACGGGAATCCATCGGAAGATCCTCAGCAGCACATATCCACTTTTCTGAAGACTTGTAATGCGGTCAAAACCGATGGTTCAGATCATGACACTTATAAGATCCTGTTATTCCCCTTCTCGTTAAAGGGTGAAGCTGCACAATGGTTTGAAAATTTTCCCCAAGAAAGTATCACTAGTTGGGATGACTTGGTCACCAAATTTCTGGCCAAATTCACCTCATCTAGACAGATCATCCAGCTAAAAGAGGAGGAACATCTATTCACACAAGGGGATGAAGAACCACTCTTCAAGGCTTGGGAAAGATACAAGAAAGCGACTGATAAAGTGGGCTTCCGAGCTTTCTATGAAGGATTAACCCCAGAAACAAGAAAAGCAGTGGACTACTTCTCAGATGGCCTACTCAAAGCAACAACAACTGCCCAAGGAATTGCAGACTTTAATGACAAAGGAGTCAACAACCAATATTCATTTGAGAAACCACAGAATGAAACCTCAGAAAAAGAAGTGATGAATATTGAAGGGGAGAATGCATTCAAGGACTTAAACAGACAAATGCACCTTCAACCACAACAAAACATGGAGACATCTGCCGCAGTGAATGCCAAATTTCCACCATGGAGACCCCATTCCTATCTGAGAATGAGGGAATCTCAACATCAAGAACAAGGAAGTTCCCACCAAGGCAACTTCATGACCACAAACAATCAACATCACACACTCACTAATACCACTCAAAGCCAGCACTCACAACACAGACACTCCCAAACCCATCTCAATTGGAGAAGGAATGAGTACCAAAATCACAAACCAAGGGAATTCCATTATAACAACCCTAACTTCATAAACCATCAAAAACACCATTACAGCAATAACAACCACTACATGCCACCACCACACCCACCCTTCCCACCTTTAACATCTCATAACCAACCAACCTCACAAGACTCTCAGAGAATCACAAACTTGGAGATCCTAATAGAGAGAATGATGAAACACCAAGAGGAAACAACAAGGAACCAAACAATGTTAATCAAAGGAATTGAGGAGCAGATAGCTCAACTGGCGAAGTACTTTGCAGAAATGGGTGAGAAGAAACCAAATACTTTCCTCAAAACCATTGAAGACAAACCAACCAACAACGAAGATGCTACAAAAAAGGAAGGATGGAAAAGGATCATAGAGGACAATGAGAAAGGAAGTACCAGCCAAGAAAAACACAACAAGGAATTTTTTCAAGGAGAGACAGAGGATAGAACTAAAGAAAAGCAGAAAATCCCCACTGGAAAGTTTTCACTAGGGGATCGAGTGATGATCAATATTCAAACCATGAAGGTATTCCCACAGTTGTCTGATCACTACACTGTGACTAAGATCCTTCCACAAGAACTTATAGAGGTCATCAAAGAGGAAACCGGAAAGAAGTTCACAGTGAAGAAAGACAAGCTAAGGCACTGTGATTTTCAACCTCCATGATCAGCAAAAATAGAAGATGTCAAGCTAGTGACAATAAAAGAGCGCTTGTTGGGAGGCAACCTAACCTGAGGTAGTTTTCTTTTCATAGCTTTTCCAATAAAAATGTTGAATAATTTGGGCTGGATTGCAAGGAGCTAAGTTTGGTGTTGCACACCAAAACAATTTAAGGGAGAATGAAAGCTTCTAAGTTTGGTGTTCCACCAAAACTATCATTTAAAAAACACATTCTCACCTCTTGCATGATTCTAGCTCCAAGTAATCAAACACATTATTCAACTATTGAATTGTTTTCTGGCTTTAATGTCATTAACCTTTAGCAAGGATACATGGTTTCAAATATGGTTGACTTGTTGCATCTGAGGTAGTGGCAAACAATTAAGTTTGGTGTCCCTACACCAAAAATCAATCCTAGAACCACACTCAGTTTATGCATACTAACCATACAATTAAGGGCTTGAGAAGCAAGCAACTTTGAGGATTATGCAGGACATGAGTCAACAATTGAAGACATTATGCATTTTAACTCAAAGAGAACACAACAGAAGGAAAAATCAAAGGGCTGCAACTTCAAAGGTTGTATCTAAAACTTAATCCTTGCTGCTGTGAAATGTTTTGAATCTGGAAACCATTGTATGTCTTGCTAAAGTATTTATCTAGCTGCAAGTGAAATTGTTTGTTAAAAATGCTAAGTCTGCATAATGCTTGTTATCCATCACTTAGCTTGAAAATTGTTTTGTTTCCCATATGCTTAAATAAAAGAGTTTGGTATGAATTGAAAAGTGAAATATCCAATGTTGCATAAGTATGAATGGAAGATGGTGGTGGTATATGTGTTTGATTAAATGCATAACTCATGAAATAATTGTTGCATAATATCATTTTCATTCAAGTGTGAGTTAGCTTGCTGTTGTAAAGACTCTTATCAATAATGAAAAAGCCCTTGGTAACGAAAACAGAAAGAAAAAGAAGAAAGAAAAGCCAAAATGGCAAGAAAAACAAAGAATAAAGGTTGGACACCAATAGCTTGGACCCTAGGACATATGCCTGTGGTGTTCTTGTACTAAGATCTGCTTGGATGAGTAAATTCTAAGGGGTATTTTAAAACCCGGTCACTTAGATCAACTGATTTGGGATGGCCAATTGAAAATCCACAATAAAGAGCAACTTAGATACAGAACATTTAGTTATCCAAAGAGATGCTGGGCATCAATGATCCTAGGAAGAATTAGTGAGCCAAGTGTCTGTGGTGGAGAGATGTTGAGTAAAAGAAAGAAACAAATAAAGCCAAAGGCTAATACTGCAACATTTGACACCAAACCTCTAAAAGAATAATAAGCTTGTTAAGCATTGTAAGCCAAGAAAAGTTAGCAAGGGAGTAATTAAAAAGTGAGTCTTCTAACAGCAAGTTTAGCAAGCCTTTAAGGAAAGATGTGTATTATGTAGCAGCAACAATAAGTGAGTTGTCATTGTCTGCATAAAGACCCCATAAATCAAGTTCTGCTATATGCCTAATAAGGATATGTGTTCTTTTCTTATTCATGTCATTTACTCTTATTTTTTTTTATGCTTGCTTGGGGACAAGCAAGATTTAAGTTTGGTGTTGTGATGACAAGTCATCATATACCCATTTTTCAAGCTAATTTCACTTGTTTTGTTAGCATTTATGCACTTTCTTGCATCCTAAGTAAGTGATTTGGAGTGAAAATGCATAACTTCTCTAAATCAAGCAACCACCATGAAATTAATGTTAAATCATGAGGTTTAAGCTAATATTTAATTGAATTTTAATTGATTTATAAGCCTCTTGAATTTAGTGATACTTGGAGTGGTTGTTTTGGTTTATTATAGGTGAAGAAAAGAAAAGAAAAGGAAAAGCGTGGCCTAAGAAGTGTAGCCCAAGGAAAGGAAAGTGTGGTCAAAGCAAGAGGAAGTGTGCCGCATGCAAAGGGGGAGGCAAACATTACCCTCCACAAGGGCACACTGCCCTCTAGGAGGGCAACATAAGGGAACCAAGCAAGGAAGGTAACTCTGCCCTGCCCACTACAAGGGCAGAGCACAAAATTGTGCCTTGGAACCAAGAAGAAGAAAACCTTGCCCTGCCCTCCACAAGGGCAGTATCGGGCTCACCAAGGAAGAAAATCAAAGGAAAAATGTCACCCATGCATGCCACAAGAATCGAACACGGAACAAGGAAGAAGCAAGGAACTAAGGTTGAGTGCCGTGCCAAGAAACCAAGGAAATTAATTGAGCGTATGTTCTAGCCGTGTTTCGAACACGGGACCTCAAAGTGGAAACACTGCCCTGCCCTCCGCGAGGGCAGGGCAGCATTTTGTTGGTGCATGGATCTGGCGCACCAAGGCTCAAATCTGGCGCACCAAGGCTCAATTCTGGCGCACCGTGGCACATTCTGGCGCACCAATTTTTCCTGCCCTGCCCTCGGCGCGGGCAGGGCAGCGTTTTGCACACCAACATGCACCAGGCCGCACCAAAGCCGCACCAACATGCACCAAATCCTGCCCTGCCCTCCACAAGGGCAGGGCAGCCTCCTGGGAGCAACTTTTCATGGGCCGAAAATTCAAATTAAAACCCCATTTTAATTCATTTCTTCACCAATTCAAAAGCCCATCCAAATCCAAAAATCCAAGAATAGAAAGTGTATAAATAGGAGCTAGTTTGATGTAATTAGGACCTTTTGACTCACCTTTTGCTTTGCCTTGAATTTTGCACTTTCTTTGAGCTTTTGTAACCTTTCTTGAGAGACTACACCAAGATTTCAGAGAATTGGGGAGGAGAATTGATCTCTCTTCTTCCTCATTCTTGCTTGGGTCTTTTTTTAATTTCCTTGTTTTGATTCTTGGGTGTTAAGAATTGAGGAAATTCTGTCTCAATCTCCACTCAAGAACTCTTTAGTTACTTTTCTGCATAATTGAATCAATTTACATTCTCTTTACTGCTTCTTCTTCAATTCCTTGTCAATTGCTTTGTGAACTTGGATCTGGGAAGGCAAATAGAGATCTAGGCTCTGCTACCTAGTCTCTTGAGACCTGAGACCCCATTTTACTTTTGGTTCTTCTGTGAACCCTGCTACACGTTAATTTCATTTTCTGTTTGAATCTCTGTTTGATCCAATTCATCTTCTACTTAATTAATTGTTGCAATTTAATTTCTCTTTGTTTAGATTCTGCAATCCCAGTCCTCAAATCCCTCTTACATTCAAGCAATTTACATTTCTTGCCATTTAAGTTACTGTTATTTACATTTCTTGCACTTTAAGTTTCAGTCATTTACTTTCTTGTTCTTTAAGATTCTGCAAGTTTACTTTCCTGTTCTTTAATTTACTGCAATTTGCCCTTCCCCTTTTACAATTACTGTCATTTACTTTCTGTTAAACACAAATCACTCAACCAACACTTGATTCGCTTGACTAAACCAACTACTAAACTAAAATTGCTCAATCCTTCAATCCCTGTGGGATCGACCTCACTCATGTGAGTTATTATTACTTGATGCGACCCGGTACACTTGCCGGTGAGTTTTGTGTTGGATCGTTTTCCACACATCAGTTACACTATTTAACCATAAACATTTTTTTTCTTGTGTGTTTACTTCTCTATGATTGTAATCTGAATTTTGTTTTATCCTATACGTCCAAAATTAATGTGTTATGTGCATGCATATGATTGAGGCCATTGTTTGTTTAACTCACATATCCCAAATAAGCCAACCCTTTTTAATTACCTTTGTTAACCACTTTGAGCTGTTTTTAATCACATTCGTTCTATATTGTACCACATTACTAGCCTTAAGCGGAAAACAATTAAAAATCCCAATTGAATCTTTGGTTAGCTTAAGATAGAATTTGTGTGTTAACTGAGTATGGGAAAATTGTGGGAATAAAGGGTAATAAAAAATATGTCATAATAGAATAAAGGGAATTTGGGTACCTATTCATGTGAAACCATAAAAAGAAATTACAAATCTATGTGCGTTGATAAGCTATACAAAAAAAAATTTCTTTATTTTAGTAAATAAGGGGGCAAAATTACCCCAATAATAAGTCAGAGTTTAAATAATCAATGCACATGTGATAAAATCAAAATAAAGGATGAGACATGAATATGGAATGTGAAAAGGAGATTTCGGGTAGCTAATATGAATGCTGCAATTATATAGAATATATGTATGTTAGGTGAGAGCTTAGGTTAATTAAAGATTTAATATACAAGCTCACTTAGCCATATGTGTATCCCCACCTTTACCTTAGCCCCATTACAACCATGAAAAGACCTCATGATGTTTGCATTGGCATTTAAAAATTGTTGATTGATTAGGTGAAAAATAAAATTTTTGAAAGCATGATTAGAGAAGGATAAAGTGATTACCCCATATACTAGAGTTGATTAGAGTGCACACGCACCAACAGTAAGGGTTCGATGCTCAGTCCTGTACCCCCTGCTTTCACAAGCTATCTTCTTACAAATTTATCTGCTTTTACGATATTTTGTCTTAGAGAACTTATCTATTTTTAATCATGTAGACAAACTCATATAGTTGCATTCACATGTATATAGGTTGCATTGCATTACATGAGTCTTACATGTTCCTATTCATTCATATTTATCTCCTTCAACTTAGCATGAGGACATGCTAATGTTTAAGTGTGGGGAGGTTGATAAACCACTATTTTATGATTCATACTGTGTTTAATTGTGTGTTTTATCAAGTCCTTGCCCACTTATTCATATGATTTGCATGTATTTACAATTCCTTCCTAAAAATATCCTATGATTAAAAACTTGCTTCCTAAGATCTTTTAATTATATATTTTTATCTTCCTTTGTACCATTCAATGCCGTGATCTGTGTGTTAAGTGTTTCAGGCTTCATAGGGCAATAATGGCGTAAGGAATGAAGAGGAAGTGTGCAAAAATGGAAGGAACACAAAGAATTGAGGAGATGACCAACGAGAAGTCACGCGGTCGCATGGATGACGCGACCACGCGAAACAGAAGAAATCACAGTGACGCGCTCGTGTGCCTGACACAACCGCGCGGATTGGAAGCTGCACAAACGACGCGCACGCGTGGTACGAGAAACGCTGAGTGACGCGAACGCGTGGACGATGCAGCCACGTGATGTGCGCGATCTGCATAATTTCAGAAGTCACTGGCAGAGTTTCTGGGCCGCATTTCAACCCAGTTTTCGGCCCAGAAACACAGATTAGAGCCAGGGAACATGTAGAAACAGGAGAACAACATTCATTCCGCATAATTTTTAGTTTTTAGATCTGATTTTACTCTCTCCTAGGTTTTCTCTCTTTGACATTCATAAATTAGGATTTGAAGAATTTTGGCTTTAGCTTTTGAGAAGAGTCTACCTCTGGTACTAGTCATTATATCCTGTTATTTACTTTTCATTTATTCTTCCATATTCTTAATTCCTTCAGAGTTGACATTGGATTATTTTCACAAGTTATTAATACAGATTATCTTTATTTTTAATTAATCTCTTTATTATTATTCATTATGTCTTCTCTTATTTTCTCCATTGATTTTGTGAAGTCTATAATTATAATGAGTGAGTAGTTTCATAACTTGATTGGGAGATGATTGAAAGGAAACCTTGAGTTGGATTACTCAAGAGAAAAATTGTAATTGGGTTTATTGTTAGATCACCCTCCAGTCATTGACACTAGTCCTTCCCAAGGGAGAGGATTAGGACTTGTGACTAGAAATAGCTTTCTAACTTGCTTGACTTTCCTCTACCTAGTAAAGGATAACTAAGCAAAGCAACCTTCAATTATCAATTAATCTTGAGAGTACTTCAATAAGAATAGGGCTTCCAACTAATCTACTCCCAGTCAAGGCTTTTATTTAAATTATCTAAATTCTTTGATTTAATTTCCTGTTTACCAACTCAACCATTTTTGAAAACGTCTGATTAATAAAATAGCACATCTTTCTGCAACTCGTTGGGAGACGACCTGCGATTCATACTACCAGTATTTTAATTTCAATATTATGACAACCCTTCTAAATTGATAAGCGGATTTTCGGCTGGTTAAGGATTGTACTTGCAACGTGTCTCTTATAATAATTTCTTAACTCGCCAATTTCTGCCACGTCAACATTCATAGCCTTAAGGCATAGACACTAGACACTAATGATCATGTAATAAGACACAAACATAAACATAAAGCATAGAGAATGAAAACATAAAAATAAATAGACAAGGAGATTAAGGAATGGGTCCATCTTAGTGGGGGTGGCGCCTTCTTCCTCTTGAAGAACCAATGGTGTTCTTGAGCTCTTCTATGTCTCTTTCTTGCCTTTGTTGCTCTTCCCTCATAGCTCCTTCATCTTCTCTAATCTCATGGAGAATGATGGAGTGCTCTTGGTGCTCCATCCTTAGTTGTCCTATGTTGGAACTTCATTCTCCTAGGGAGGTAATGATTTGCTCCCAATAGTTTTATGGAGGAAAGTGCATCCCTTGAGGCATCTCAGGGATTTCATGATGAGGAATATCCTCATGCTCTTGTTGAGGTCCATGAGTGGGCTCTCTTGTTTGCTCCATCCTCTTCTTAGTGATGGGCTTGTGATGAGCGGATAATTTGTACGCTTTTTGGCATTGTTTTTAGTATGTTTTTAGTATGTTTTAGTTAGTTTTTAGTATATTTTTATTAGTTTTTAGTTAAAATTCACTTTTCTAGACTTTACTATGAGTTTGTGTGTTTTTCTGTGATTTCAGGTATTTTCTGGCTGAAATTGAGGGACCTGAGCAAAAATCTAATTCAGAGACTAAAAAGGACTGCAGATGCTGTTGGATTCTGACCTTCCTGCACTCGAAGTGGATTTTCTGGAGCTAGAGAAGCCCAATTGGCGCGCTCTCAACGGCGTTGGAAAGTAGACATCCTGGGCTTTCCAGCAATATATGATAGTCTATACTTTGCGCAAGATTTGATGGCCCAAACCGGCGTTCAAAGTCACCCTCAGAATTCCCAGCGTTAAACGCCGGAACTGGCACAAGAATGGGAGTTAAACGCCCAAACTGGCACCAAAGCTGGCGTTTAACTCCAAGAAGAGTCTCTACACGAAAATGCTTCAATGCTCAGCCCAAGCACACACCAAGTGGGCCCGGAAGTGGATTTTTATGTCATTTACTCATCTCTGTAAACCCTAGGCTACTAGTTCTCTATATATAGGACCTTTTACTATTGTATTTTCATCTTCTGATCTTTGGAATCTTTTGATCTTTAGATCTTTTGATCACGTTTGGGGGCTGGCCTCACGGCCATGCCTAGACCTTGTTCTTATGTATTTTCAATGGTGGAGTTTCTACACACCATAGATTAAGGTGTGGAGCTCTGCTATACCTCGAGTATTAATGCAATTACTATTGTTCTTCTATTCAATTCCGCTTGTTCTTGTTCCAAGATATCACTTGTTCTTCAACTTGATGAATGTGATGATCCGTGACACTCATCATCATTCTCACCTATGAACGTGTGACTGACAACCACCTCCGTTCTACCTTAGATTGGGTGGATATCTCTTGGATTCCTGATACACGACGCATGGTTGATCGCCTGACAACTGAGCGCTCACCTGACAACCGAGCCAGCCATTCCGTGAGATCAGAGTCTTCGTGGTATAAGCTAGAAATGATGGTGGCATTCAAGAGAATCCGGAAGGTCTAAACCTTGTCTGTGGTATTCTGAGTAGGATTCAATGATTGAATGACTGTGACGATCTTCAAACTCACGATTGTGGGGCGTTAGTGACAGACGCAAAAGAATCACTAGATTCTATTCCGACATGATCGAGAACCGACAGCTGGATAGCCGTGCCGTGACAGGGTGCGTTGAACATTTCCACTGAGAGGATGGGAGGTAGCCACTGACAACGGTGAAACCCTTGCATACAGCTTGCCATGGAAAGGAGTAAGAAGGATTGGATGAAGACAGTAGGAAAGCAGAGAGACGGAAGGAACACAGCATCTTCATACGCTTATCTGAAATTCCCACCAATGAATTGCATAAGTATCTCTATCTTTACCTTTATATTTTATTCGTATATCACCCATACCCAATTGAGTTTGCCTGACTAAGATTTACAAGGTGACCATAGTTTGCTTCATACCAACAATCTCTGTGGGATCGACCCTTACTCGCGTAAGGTTTATTACTTGGACGACCCAGTACACTTGCTGGTTAGTTGTGCGAAGTTGTGTTTATGCCATGGTGTTGAACACCAAGTTTGTGGATTATTTGAGTTGTAGTGATCACAATTTCGTGCACCAAGTTTTTGGCGCCGTTGCCGGGGATTGTTGAGTTTGGACAACTGACGGTTCATCTTGTTGCTTAGATTAGGTATTTTTCTTCAGAGTTCTTAAGAATGAATTCTAGTGTTTCATGATGATCTGTTGAAGTCTGGCTGGCTGTGAAGCCATGTCTAATTTTATTGGACCGAGGTTTCAACTTATCATCACAAGAGCTTGTTGATTTCTATCAATCTTGCTGTTGGAGCAGTGATCTGCTAAGGCTTGGCTGGCCATTGGCCATGTCTAGTGTTTTGGACCGGAGCTTTCTTTGAAAGCTTGGCTGGCTATGAAGCCATGTCTAATTCCTGGACCGGAGTCTTAGACTAGCATTGCAATGATTACTGGAATTCTCATCAAGAATTTTGATACCTTTATTTTCTTCTTCACTTAATTTTCGAAAAACACAAAATAAAAACCAAAAAATATTGTATGTTTCTTGTTTGAGTCTAGAGTCTCATTTTAAGTTTGGTGTCAATTGCATGTTTCTGTTCTTCTTGCATTCATTCATGTGTCTTAAGTGATCTTCAGGATGTTCTTGATGATTTCATTGCTCTGATCTTTAAATTCTCTTGACTTGAGTGTTTTGTGTGTCTCATATGCATTCTCATTTTGTCAATGTCAGTAGTATACAAACTGCTGAGTTTGGTGTCTTGCATGCATTGTTATTTGATTTTAGTTGCATTTTGATTATTCCTCATTATTAAAAATCCAAAAATATTTTTAATTTGTGTCTTTTCAAGTCAATAATATAGAGGATTGAAGATTCAGAACATACAGCAGAGGAACTACACAGAAAAAGCTGGGCGTTCAAAATGCCCAGTGAAGAAGACAGACTAGCGTTTAACGCCCAGAAGGGTAGTGATTTGGGCGTTAAACGCCAAAATGTGCACCATTCTGGGCGTTTAACGCCAGGATGGCACAAGAGGGAAGATTTTGTTTTCAAATCAAATTTTTTTTTAAGTTTTCAAAATCTTTTCAAAATCAAATCTTTTTCAAATCAAATCTTTTCAATCAAATCTTTTTCAAAATCAATTTCTTTCTATTTTCAAGGATACTTGCTATCAATTAATGATTTGATTCAACATTTCAAGTATGCTGCCTTTTCTGTTGAGAAAGGTTTAATGTTTGAATCATATCTTTTCTTGATAGCCAAGTCATTAATTTTTAAAATCAAATTTTTTTAAAATGTTTTTCAAATCATATCTTCTCAATCACATTCTACCTCACCAATCATATCTCCCTGATCACATCTTTTTCAAAATAGTTTTCAATCATATCTTTTTAATTTCTAATTTCAAAATCTTTTTCAAAAATCACTTGATTTCTTTTCCACTCTTGGTTTTCGAAAATCAATTAGTGTTTTTCAAAATGTTTTCAAAATCTTTTACTTAATTTTTGAAAATTACTTCCCCTCTTTTCACATCCTTCTATTTATGGACTAACACTATTCCTCAATGAACAATTCGAACTCCATCTCTCTTGATAAGTTCGAATTCTTCTACTTCTGCCTTCCATTTTTCTTTTCCTCTGACACCTCAAGGAATCTCTATACTGTGACATAGAGGATTCCATATTTTCTTGTTTTCTTCTCTTTCTTATGAGCAGGAGCAAAGACAAAAGCATTCTTGTTGAGGCTGACCCTGAACCTGAAAGGACCTTGACACGAAAGCTAAGAGAAGCTAAGGCACAATCCTCTGTAGAGGACCTAACAGAAATCTTCAAAGAAGAAGAACCCATGGCAGCCAAAAACAACAACAATGCCAACAATGCAAGGAAGGTGCTGGGTGACTTTACTGCACCTACTCCCGACTTCTATGGTAGAAGCATCTCTATCCCTGCCATTGGAGCAAACAACTTTGAGCTTAAGCCTCAATTAGTTTCTCTAATGCAATAGAATTGCAAGTTCCATGGACTTCCATTGGAAGATCCTTATCAGTTTTTAGCTGAATTCTTGCAAATCTGTGACACTGTCAAGACTAATGGGGTTGACCCTGAGGTCTACAGACTTATGCTATTCCCTTTTGCTGTAAGAGACAGAGCTAGAACATGGTTGGACTCACAACCTAAAGAAAGCCTGAACTCTTGGGAAAAGCTAGTCAATGCCTTCTTGGCAAAGTTCTTTCCACCTCAAAAATTGAGTAAGCTTAGAGTGGAAGTCCAAACCTTCAGACAGAAGGAAGGAGAATCCCTCTATGAAGCTTGGGAAAGATACAAACAATTAATCAGAAAGTGTCCCTCTGACATGCTTTCTGAATGGAGCATCATAGGTATTTTCTATGATGGTCTCTCTGAACTGTCCAAGATGTCTTTGGATAGCTCTGCTGGAGGATCTCTTCATCTGAAGAAGACACCTACAGAAGCTCAAGAGCTCATTGAAATGGTTGCAAATAACCAATTCATGTACACTTCTGAAAGGAATCCTGTGAACAATGGGACGAATCAGAAGAAAGGAGTTCTTGAGATTGACACTTTGAATGCCATATTGGCTCAGAACAAAATATTGACTCAGCAAGTCAATATGATTTCTCAAAGTCTGTCTGGAATGCCAAATGCACCAAGCAGTACTAAGGAAGCTTCATCTGAAGAAGAAGCTTATGATCCTGAGAACCCTTCAATGGAAAAGGTGAATTACATGGGAGAACCCTATGGAAACACCTATAATCCTTCATGGAGAAATCATCCAAATCTCTCATGGAAGGATCAACAGAGACCTCAACAAGGTTTCAACAACAATAATGGTGGAAGAAACAGGTTTAGCAATGGCAAGCCTTTTCCGTCATCTTCTCAGCAACAGACAGAGAGTTTTAAGCAGAACACCTCTGACTTAGCAACCATGGTCTCTGATCTAATCAAAACCACTCAAAGTTTCATGACGGAAACAAGGTCCTCCATTAGAAACTTGGAGGGACAAGTGGGTCAGCTGAGCAAGAAAATTACTGAACTCCCTCCTAGTACTCTTCCAAGCAATACAGAAGAAAATCCAAAAGGAGAGTGCAAAGCCATCAACATGGCCGAATTTGGAGAGGAGGAAGAGGCAGTGAACGCCACTGAGGAAGACCTCAATGGACGTCCACTAACCTCCAATGAGTTCCCCAATGAGGAACCATGGGAATCTGAGGCTCAAAATGAGACCATAGAGATTCCATTGGACTTACTTCTGCCATTCATGAGCTTTGATGAGCATTCTTCCTCTGAAGAGGATGAGTATGTCACTGAAGAGCAAGTTGCTAAATACCTTAGAGCAATCATGAAGCTAAATGACAAGTTATTTGGAAATGAGACTTGGGATGATGAACCTCCTTTGCTCACCAAAGAACTGGATGACTTGCCTCAGCAGAAATTACCTCAAAAGAAACAGGATCCTGGGAAGTTTTCAATACCTTGTACCATAGGCACCATGACCTTTACGAAGGCTCTGTGTGACTTAGGGTCAAGTGTAAACCTCATGCCTCTCTCTATAATGGAGAAGCTAGGGATCTTTGAGGTGTAAGCTGCAAGAATCTCACTAGAGATGGCAGACAACTCAAGAAAACAAGCTTATGAACTTGTAGAGGATGTTCTGGTAAAAGTTGAAGACCATTACATCCCTGCTGATTTCATAGTCCTAGAGACTGGGAAGTGCATGGATGAATCCATCATCCTTGGCAGACCCTTCCTAGCCACAGCAAAGGCTGTGATTGATGTTGATAGAGGAGAATTGATCATTCAAGTTAATGAAAAATCCTTTGTGTTTAAGGCTCAAGGATATCCCTCTGTCACCATAGAGAGGAAGCATGAAGAGCTTCTCTCAAAACAGAGCCAAACAGAGCCCCCACAGTCAAACTCTAAGTTTGGTGTTGGGAGGCCACAACCAACTTCTAATTTTGGTGTTGAACCCCCACATTCAAACTCTAAGTTTGGTGTTGGGAGGTTCCAACATTGCTCTGAGCATCTGTGAGGCTCCATGAGAGCCCTCTGTCAAGCTACTGACATTAAAGAAGCGCTTGTTGGGAGGTAACCCAATGTTATATTTTATCTATTTTTCTTTGTTATTTTATGTTTTCTGTAGGTTGATGATCATGAGAAGTCACAAAATCAATTGAAAAAGCAAAAACAGAATGAAAAACAGAAAGAAAAATAGCACACCCTGGAGGAGAACCTGCTGGCGTTTAAACGCCAGTAAGGCTAGCAGATGGGCGTTTAACGCCCAGTCTGGCACCATTCTGGGCGTTTAACGCCAGAAAGGGGCACCAGACTGGCGTTAAACGCCAGAGAAGGGCAAGAACTTGGCGTTAAACGCCAGAAATGGGCACCAGCCCGGCGTTTAACGCCAGAATTGGCACAAATGGCACTTTTGCTCGCCACTTGGTGCAGGAATGACTTTTCCTTGACACCTCAGGATCTGTGGACCCCACAAGATCCCCACCTACCCCACCACTCTCTCTCTTCTTCACCCATTCACCAATCACCTCAACACCTATTCCCCAAAACCCCTTCACCTATCAAATCCCATCTTTCTCTTCACCACTCACATCCATCCTTCATAAACCCTCACCTACCTCACCATTCAAATTCAAAACACTTTCCCTCCCAAACCCACCCTCTCATAACCGAACCATAACCCTCCCCCCACCCCTATATAAACCCCTCTTCACTCCTTCATTTTCACACAACCTAAACACTACTTCTCCCCCTTTGGCCAAACCACCAAGCCATCTCCATCTCCTCTATTTCTTCTTCTTTTACTCTCTTCTTTCTTCTTTTGCTCGAGGACGAGCAAACCTTTTAAGTTTAGTGTGGTAAAAGCATTGCTTTTTGTTTTTCCATAACCATTTATGGCATCCAAGGCCGGAGAAACCTCTAGAAAGAAGAAAGGGAAGGCAAAAGCTTTCACCTCCGAGTCATGGGAGATGGAGAGATTCATCTCAAGGGTGCATCAAGACCACTTCTATGAAGTTGTGGCCTTGAAGAAGGTGATCCCCGAGGTCCCTTTCAAACTTAAAAAGAGTGAATATTCGGAGATCCGACATGAGATCCGAAGAAGAGGTTGGGAAGTTCTTACCAACCCCATTCAACAAGTCGGAATCCTAATGGTTCAAGAGTTCTATGCCAATGCATGGATCACCAAGAACCATGATCAAAGTGTGAACCCGGACCCAAAGAATTGGCTTACAATGGTTCGGGGGAAATACTTGGATTTTAGTCCGGAAAATGTAAGGTTGGCATTCAACTTGCCCATGATGCAAGGAGATGAACACCCTTACACTAGAAGGGTCAACTTTGATCAAAGGTTGGACCAAGTCTTCATAGACATTTGTGAAGAGGGCGCCCAATGGAAGAGAGATTCAAGAGGGAAGCCGGTTCAACTGAGAAGGCATGACCTCAAGCCTGTGGCTAGGGGATGGTTGGAGTTTATCCAACACTCAATCATTCCCACTAGCAACCGGTCCGAAGTTACTGTAGACCGAGCCATCATGATCCATAGTATCATGATTGGAGAAGAAATAGAAGTTCATGAGGTGATATCCCAAGAACTTTATAAGGTGGCGGACAAGTCCTCTACCTTGGCAAGGTTGGCCTTTCCTCATCTCATTTGTCACCTCTGTTATTCAGTTGGAGTTGACATAGATGGAGACATCCCCATTGATGAGGTTAAGCCCATCACTAAGAAAAGGATGGAGCATACAAGAGATCCCACTCATCATGAGATCCCTGAGATGCCTCAAGGGATGCACTTTCCTCCACAAAACTATTGGGAGCAACTGAACACCTCCCTAGGAGAATTGAGCTCCAACATGGGACAACTAAGGGTGGAGCACCAAGAACATTCCATTCTCCTCCATGAAATTAGAGAAGATCAAAGAATCATGAGAGAGGAGCAACAAAGACAAGGAAGAGACATTGAGGAGCTCAAGCACTCCATAGGATCTTCAAGAGGAAGAACAAGCCGCCATCACTAAGGTGGACCCGTTCTTTAATTTCCTTGTTCTTTATTTTCCTGTTTTTCGAATTTTATGCTTATGTTTATCTATGTTTGTGTCTTGTGATCATTAGTGTCTTAGTGTCTATGCCTTAAAGTTATGAATGTCCTATGAATCCATCACCTTTCTTGAATGAAAAATGTCCTTAATTGAAAAAGAGAAGAATTGCATGAATTTTGAATTTTATAATAGTTTAATTATTTTGATGTGGTGGCAATA
Organism: Arachis stenosperma; assembly: GCF_014773155.1. Taxonomy (NCBI): domain Eukaryota; kingdom Viridiplantae; phylum Streptophyta; class Magnoliopsida; order Fabales; family Fabaceae; genus Arachis; species Arachis stenosperma. The sequence goes on along the minus strand of NC_080377.1, from coordinate 56,151,342 downwards.
CTTTTGTTTTCTGAATGTATGCTTAAACAGTGCATATGTCTTTTGAATTTGTGGTTCATGAATGTTGGCTCTTGAAAGAATGATGAAAAAGGAGACATGTTACTGAGGATCTGAAAAATCATAAAAATGATTCTTGAAGCAAGAAAAAGCAGTGAATACAAAAAAAAAAGGAGAAAAACGAAAAAAAAGGGAGAAAAGAAAACGAAAAAAAGGAGAAAAAAAAAGAGAAAGAAACAAAGTTGTGATCCAAGGCAAAAAGAGTGTGGTTAAGAACCCTGGACACCTCTAATTGGGGACTCTAGCAAAGCTGAGTCACAATCTGAAAAGGTTCACCCAATTATGTGTCTGTGGCATGTTTGTATCCGGTGGTAATACTGGAAGACAGAGTGCTTTGGGCCACGGCCAATACTCAATAAGTAGCTGTGTTCAAGAATCATCATACTTAACTAGGAGAATCAATGACACTATCTGGATTCTAAGTTCCTAAAGAAGCCAATCATTCTGAATTTCAAAGGATAGAGTGAGATGCCAAAACTGTTCAGAGGCAAAAAGCTAAAAGCCCCGCTCATCTAATTAATACTGATCTTCATATATGTTTTTGGAATTCATTGCATATTCTCTTCTTTTTATCTTGTTTGATTTTCAGTTGCTTGAGGACAAGCAACAATTTAAGTTTGGTGTTGTGATGAGCGGATAATTTGTACGCTTTTTGGCATTGTTTTTAGTATGTTTTTAGTATGTTTTAGTTAGTTTTTAGTATATTTTTATTAGTTTTTAGTTAAAATTCACTTTTCTGGACTTTACTATGAGTTTGTGTGTTTTTCTATGATTTCAGGTATTTTCTGGCTGAAATTGAGGGACCTGAGCAAAAATCTGATTCAGAGACTAAAAAGGACTGCAGATGCTGTTAGATTCTGACCTCCCTGCACTCGAAGTGGATTTTCGGGAGCTACAGAATCCCAATTGGCGCGCTCTCAACGGCGTTGGAAATTAGACATCCTGGGCTTTCCAGAAATATATGATAGTTCATACTTTGCCCAAGATTTGATGGCCCAAACCGGCGTTCAAAGTCACCCTCAGAATTCCCAGCGTTAAACACCGGAACTGGCACAAGAATGGGAGTTAAACGCCCAAACTGGCACCAAAGCTGGCGTTTAACTCCAAGAAGAGTCTCTACACGAAAATGCTTCAATGCTCAGCCCAAGCACACACCAAGTGGGCCCGGAAGTGGATTTTTATGTCATTTACTCATCTCTGTAAACCCTAGGCTACTAGTTCTCTATATATAGGACCTTTTACTATTGTATTTTCATCTTCTGATCTTTGGAATCTTTTGATCTTTAGATCTTTTGATCACGTTTGGGGGCTGGCCTCACGGCCATGCCTAGACCTTGTTCTTATGTATTTTCAACGGTGGAGTTTCTACACACCATAAATTAAGGTGTGGAGCTCTGCTGTACCTCGAGTATTAATGCAATTACTATTGTTCTTTTATTCAATTCCGCTTGTTCTTGTTCCAAGATATCACTTGTTCTCAACTTGATGAATGTGATGATCCGTGACACTCATCATCATTCTCACCTATGAACGTGTGACTGACAACCACCTCCGTTCTACCTTAGATTGGGTGGATATCTCTTGGATTCCTGATACACGACGCATGGTTGATCGCCTGACAACCGAGCGCTCACCTGACAACGGAGCCAGCCATTCCGTGAGATCAGAGTCTTCGTGGTATAAGCTAGAACTGATGGCGGCATTCAAGAGAATCCGGAAGGTCTAAACCTTATCTGTGGTATTCTGAGTAGGATTCAATGATTGAATGACTGTGACGAGCTTCAAACTCGCGATTGTGGGGCGTTAGTGACAGACGCAAAAGAATCACTAGATTCTATTCCGACATGATCGAGAACCGACAGCTGGATAGCCGTGCCGTGACAGGGTGCGTTGAACATTTCCACTGAGAGGATGGGAGGTAGCCACTGACAACGGTGAAACCCTTGCATACAGCTTGCCATGGAAAGGAGTAAGAAGGATTGGATGAAGACAGTAGGAAAGCAGAGAGACGGAAGGAACACAGCATCTTCATACGCTTATCTGAAATTCCCACCAATGAATTGCATAAGTATCTCTATCTTTACGTTTATGTTTTATTCGTATATCACCCATACCCAATTGAGTTTGCCTGACTAAGATTTACAAGGTGACCATAGCTTGCTTCATACCAACAATCTCTGTGGGATCGACCCTTACTCGCGTAAGGTTTATTACTTGGACGACCCAGTACACTTGCTGGTTAGTTGTGCGAAGTTGTGTTTATGCCATGGTGTTGAACACCAAGTTTGTGGATTATTTGAGTTGTAGTGATCACAATTTCGTGCACCAGCTTGTCCTTATCAATAAGGATGTCTCCCTCTATGTCAATTCCAGCCGAATTGAAGAGGTGGCAAATGAGGTGAGGAAAGGCTAACCTTGCCAAAGTGGAGGACTTATCAGCCACCTTGTAGAGTTCTTGAGGTATAATCTCATGAACTTCCACTTCCTCCCCAATCATGATACTATGGATCATGATGGCCCGGTCTACAATAACTTCATACCGGTTGCTAGTAGAAATGATTGAGCGTTGGATGAACTCCAACCATCCTCTAGCTACAGGCTTAAGGTCCGGTCTTCTCAATTGAACCGGCTTGCCTCTTGAGTCAACTTTCCATTGAGCTCCTTCCACACATATGTCCATAAGGACTAGGTCCAACCTTTGATCAAAGTTGACCCTTCTAGTGTAGGGGCGTGCGTTTTCTTACATCATTGGCAAGTTGAACGCCAACCTTACATTTTCCGGACTGAAATCTAAGTATTTCCCCCGAACCATTATAAGCCAATTCTTTGGGTTTGGGTTCATACTTTGATCATGGTTCCTAGTGATCCATGCGTTTGCATAGAACTCTTGAACCATTAAGATTCTGACTTGTTGAATAGGATTAGAGAGAACTTCCCATCCTCTTCTTCTAATCTCTTGTCAGATCTCCGGATACTCACTCTTTTTGAGCTTAAAAGGGACCTCAGGGATCACCTTTTTCTTGGCCACAACTTCATAGAAGTGGTTTTGATGGATCTTTGAGATAAATCTCTCCATCTCCTATAACTTAGAGGTGGAAGCAATTGCCTTCCCTTTCCTCTTTCTTGAAGTTTCTCTGGCCTTAGGTGCCATTGATGGTTATGGAAAAACAAAAAGCAATGCTTTTACCACACCAAACTTAAAAGGTTTGCACGTCCTCGAGCAAAAGAAGAAAGAAAGTAGTAGAAGAAGAAGAAAAGGTAGGAGATGGAGTGAGAGAGTGTATTCGGCCAAGGGGGAGAAGTAGTGTTTGTGATGTATGAAAATGGAGTAATGTTAAGGGGTTTATATAGGGGTGGGGGGGAGGGTTAGGGTTCGGCCATTAGGGTTGGGTTTGGGAGGGAAAAAATTTTGAATTTGGAGGTAGGTGGGGTTTTTGGGAAAGAGATATGGGGGTGATTGGTGAAGGGTATTTGGGGAAGAGTGTTATGAAAAGGTGTGAAGAGGAGAGAAGAAGAGGTGGGGTAGGTGGGAATCCTGTGGGGTCCACAGATCCTGAGGGGTCAAGGACTTAGCATCCCTGCTCCAATTAGGCGTGCAAAACGCCCTTATAATGCATGTCTGGCGTTAAACGCCAGCTTGCTGCTTGTTTCTGGCATTTAACGCCAGCTTTTCTCCCATTCTTGGCGTTAAACGCCAATTCCATGTTCTGTTCTAGCGTTAAACGCCAATCTGGTGCTTGTTTCTGGCATTTAATGCCAGCTTGATGCTTCTTTCTGGCGTTAAACGCCAGTTTGATGCTTCTTACTGGCGTTTAAACGCCAGTAAGCTCTTCCTCCAGGGTGAGCTATTTTTAATGCTATTTTTCATTCTGTTTTTGATTTTTCAGTTGTTTTTGTGACTTCACATGATTATCAACATAAAGAGAACATAAAATAGCAATGGAAAATAAATAGATATAAGTAAATAACATTGGGTTGCCTCCCAACAAGCGCTTCTTTAATGTTAATAGCTTGACAGTGAGCTCTCATGGAGCCTCACAGATAATCATAGCGATGTTGGGGCCTCTCAACACCAAACTTAGAGTTTAGTTGTGGCCTCCTAATACCAAACTTAGAATTTGAATATGGGGGTTTTGTTTGACTCTGTTCTGAGAGAAGCTTCTCATGCTTCCTCTCCTGGTTACAAAATGAGAACCTTGAGTCTTAAATACAAGGGAGTCTTCATTCAACTGAAGGACCAACTATCCTCTGTCAACATCAATCACAGCTTTTGCTGTGGCTAGAAAAGGTCTGCCAAGGATGATGGATTCATCCTCATCTTTCCCAGAATCTAGGATTATGAAATCAGCAGGGATGTAAAGGCCTTCAACTTTTACTAGCACGTCCTCTACTAGTCCATAAGCCTGTTTCATTGATTTGTTTGCCATCTCCAGTGAGATTCTTGCAGCTTGTACCTCAAAGATTCCCAGTTTCTCCATTACAGAGAGCGATAGGAGGTTTATCCCTGACCCAAGGTCACACAGAGCCTTTTCAAAGGTCATGGTGCCTATGGTACAAGGTATGAAGAATTTTCCAGGATCCAGTTTCTTCTGAGGCAATATCTGCCTCATTAGTGCACGCAGTTTATTGGTGAACAAGGGGGTTCATCCTCCCAAGTCTCATTACCAAATAAACTGGCATTTAACTTCATGATGGCTCTTAGATATTTAGCAACCTGCTCTTCAATGATGTCTTCATCCTCTTCAGAGGAAGAATATTCATCAGAGCTCATCAATGGCAGAAAGAAGTTCAATGGAATCTCTATGGTCTCTGTATGAGCCTTAGATTCCTTTGGTTCCTCAAAGGGAAACTCCTTTCTGTCCAAAGGACGTCCCATGAGGCTTTTCTCACTGGGACTCACGTCCTCCTCTCTCTTTCTAGGTTCGGCCATGTTGATCATGGTTATGGCCTTCACTCTCTCTTGGGATTTTCTTTTGTATTGCTTGGGAGAGTACTGGGGGGGTTTCAGTAATCTTCTTACTCAGCTGACCCACCTGTGCCTCCAAACTTCTAATGGAGGACCTTGTTTCATTCATGAAACTTAGTGTGGTCTTAGATAGATCAGAGACCATGGTTGCCAGGCCAGAATGGCTCTATGCAGAATTCTCTGTCTGTTGCTGAGAAGATGATGGAAAAGGCTTGCTATTGCTAAACCTATTTCTTCCACCATTGTTGTTGAAGCCTTGGTGAGGCTTCTATTGGTCCTTCCATGAGAAATTTGGATGATTTCTCCATGAAAAATTATAGGTGTTTCCATAGGGTTCTCCCATGTAATTAACCTCTGCCATTTCAAGGTTCTCAGGATCATAAGCTTCTTTTTGAGAAGATGCCTCTTTAGTACTGTTGGTTGCAGCTTGCAATCTATTCAGACTCTGAGAAATCATATTGACTTGCTGAGTCAATATTTTGTTATGAGCCAATATGGCATTTAGAGTATCAATTTCAAGAACTCCCTTCTTCTGAGGTGTCCCATTGTTCACAGGATTCCTTTCAGAGGTGTACATGAACTGGTTAATTGCAACCATTTCAATGAGTTCTTGAGCTTCTGCATGGGTTTTCAGATGAAGAGATCCTCTTGCAGAATGGTCCAATGACATTTTTGACGACTCAGACAGACCATCATAGAATATACATATGATGCTCCATTCTGGAAGCATGTCAGTAGGACACCTTTTGATCAATTGCTTATATCTTTCCCAAGCTTCATAGAGGGACTCACCTTCCTTCTGTCTGAAGGTTTGGATTTCCACTCTAAGCTTGCTCATCTTTTGAGGTGGAAAGAATTTGGCCAGGAAAGCACTGACCAGCTTTTCCCAAGAGTTCAGGCTTTCCTTAGGTTGTGAATCCAACCATGTTCTAGCTCTGTCTCTTACAGCAAAAGGGAAAAGCATAAGCCTGTAGACCTCGGGATCAACTCCATTGGTCTTGACAGTGTCATAGATTTGCAAGAATTCAGCTAAGAACTGATAAGGATCTTCCAATGGAAGTCCATGAAACTTGCAATTTTTTTGCATTAGAGAAACTAATTGAGGCTTAAGCTCAAAGTTGTTTGCTCCAATGGCAGGAATTGAGATGCTTCTTCCATAGAAGTTAGAAGAGGGTGCAATAAAGTCACCAAGCATCTTCCTTGCATCTCCACCATTGTTATTGGGTTCGGCCATGTCTCCTTCTTTTTCAAAAATTTCTGTCAGGTCCTCTCCAGAGGGTTGTGCTTTAGCTTCTCTTAGTTTCCTCTTAAGAGTCCTTTCAGGTTCAGGATCAGCTTCAATAAGAATGTCTTTATCCCTGTTCCTGCTCATATGAAAAAGAAGAGAACAGAAAAGAAGAGGAATCCTCTATGTCACAGTATAGAGATTCCTTTATGTGAGTAGAAGAAGAGAAGAATAGAAGAAAGAGAAGAGAAAAATTCAAACACAGAGAAGAAGAGGGGGTTCGAATTGTGAGTAGAAGAGGAATGTTAGTGGATAAATAAATAAATAGAAAGAGATGAGAGGGGGAAGAATTTGAAAATTAAATATAATAAAATAAAAATATTTTTGTTTTATTTTAAATATTAGTTATAATTCAAAATTTAAAAGAGAAATAAAATAAAATTAAATTAAAATTTAAACAATTAGTTAATTTGAAAGGTATTTTGAGAAAGTGGTAAGGGATTTTTGAAAATTAGAGAGAGAAAAGTAGTTAGGTAGTTTTGAAAAAGATAAGAATCAAACAAAAAAGATAAAATTAATTGAAAAAGATTTGAAAATCAATTTTGAAAAGATAAGAAGTTAGAAAAGATTTTGAAATTGATTTTTGAAAAAGATGTGATTTGAAAATCATTTTGAAAAAGATTTGAAAAAAGAAATTTAAAAAGATTTCATTTTGCAAATTAAAGTTAATTACTTGACTAACAAGAAACTAAAAGATATGATTCTAAAATTTAAAGATTGAACCTTTCTTAATAGGCAAGTAACAAACTTTAAAATTTTTGAATCAATCACATTAATTGTTAGCAAAGATTTTGAAATTATCAAATGAAATTAAGAAAAAGATTTTGAAAATCATTTTTTTAAAAGTTTTCGAAAATATGAAGAGAAAAAATGAAAAAGATTTGATTTTTGAAAAGGTTTTGAAAAGATAAGATTTTTAAATTGAAAATTTGACTTGACTCATAAGAAACAAATAGATTTTAAAAATTTTTGACTAAGTCAAACTAAATTTTCGAAATTTATTTGCAAATAAGGGAAAGATATATATATATATATATATATATATATATATTGAATTTTTAATGATGAAAGACAAAAACATAAAAATGATGCAAAACATGAAAATTTAATATCAAAATGAAAAATGCATGCAAGAACATTTTGAATGTCAAGATAAACACCAAGAACACTTTGAATGTCAAGATGAACATCAATAACTTATTTTTGAAATTTTTTAAGAAAAGACACACATGCAAGACACCAAACTTTGAAATTTTTAATGTTAAAACACTAATAAATCGAAAATGCATATGAAAACAAGAAAAAACTTAAAACATAAAAAATACAAAGATCAAACAAAGAAGATCATCAAGAATAACTTGAAGATCTTGAAGAATACCATGCATGATTTTTTCAAAAATTTAAAGGAAACTTAAAAAGGATGTAATTGACACCAAACTTAAAAATTGACACTAACTCAAACAAGAAACACAAAATATTTTTGGTTTTTATGATTTTATTAAAAAATTTTTTGGATTTTTTGAAAATTAATTTGAAAAAGAAAATAAGGAAATTCAAAATTTTTAATAAGAATTCCAGGAATCATGCAATGTTAGTCTAAAACTCCTGTCCAGGAATTAGACATGGCTTACTAGCCAGCCAACCTTTCAGTGAAAGCTTCGGTCCAAAACACTAGACATGGCCAATGGCTAGCCAAGCTTTAGCAGATCATTACATTCAACAACAAGACTGATAAAATCAATAAGCTCTTGTGATGATAAGGTGAAACCTCGATCCAAGAGATTAGACATGGCTTTACAGCCAGCCAGATTTCAACAGATTATCATGAAACTCTAGAATCCATTCTTAAAAATTTTGAAGAACAAAATAATTTTTTTTAATTTTTTTTCAAAAATAAAAATAAAATAAAGTTACCTAATCAGAGCAACAAGATGAACCGTCAGTTGTCCAAACTCGAATAATCCCTGGCAACGGCGCCAAAAACTTGGTGCACAAAATTGTGATCCGTAACAATGGCACCAAAAACTTGGTGCTCGGAACGTAATTCACACACTTTGTCATAACTCCGCACAACTAACCAGCAAGTGCACTGGGTCGTCCAAGTAATAAACCTTACGTGAGTAAGGGTCGATCCCACAGAGATTGTCGGCTTAAAGCAAGCTATGGTCATCTTGTAAATCTCAGTCAGGCAGATTCAAATGGTTATGGGTTTTCGATGATTAAAATATAATTAAAATATAAAATAAGATAGAGATACTTATGTAATTCATTGGTAGGAATTTTAGATAAGCGTATGGAGATGCTTTGTTACTTCTGAATCTCTGCTTTCCTACTGCCTTCATTCAATCCTTCATGCTCCTTTCCATGGCAAGCTGTATGTTGGGCATCACTGTTGTCAATGGCTACTTCCCATCCTCTTAGTGAAAATGGTCCAAATGTGCTGTCACCGCACGGCTAATCATCTGTTGGTTCTCGATCATGTTGGAATAGGATCTATTGATCCTTTTGCGTGTGTCACACGCCCAACACTCGCGAGTTTGAAGCTCGTCACAGTCATCCCATTCCAGATCCTACTCGGAATACCACAGACAAGGTTTAGACTTTTTGGATCTCAAGAATGACCGCCAATTGATTCTAGCTTATACCATGAAGACTTCGATCTTTCGAAATGGAGGCTAAGAGATAATCGCTCAAGCTAAGGTAGAACGGAGGTGGTTGTCAGGCACGCGTTCATAGGTTGAGAATGGTGATGAGTGTCACGGATCATCACATTCATCATGTTGAAGTGCAAGCAAACATCTTAGAATAGGAATAAGCTTGAATTGAATGGAAAAACAATAATACTTTGCATTAATTCATGAGGAACAGCAGAGCTCCACACCTTAATCTATGGTGTGTAGAAACTCTACCGTTGAAAATATATAAGTGATGAAGGTCCAGGCATGGCCGAATGGCCAGCCCCCTTAAACGTGATCAATGATCAAAAGTGATACAAGGATAGTCTCAAAAATGATCCAAAGATTCTTAGATGAATCACTAAAACTAGTTTTTATACTAAACTAGTACCTAGGGTTACACAAGATAAGTGAATGATGTAGAAATCCACTTCTGGGCCCACTTGGTGTGTGCTTGGGCTGAGCATTGAGCTTTCATGTCTAGAGACTTCTTTTGGAGTTAAACGCCAGGTTGTAACCTGTTTTTGGCGTTTAACTCTAATTTGCAACTTGTTTCTGGCGTTTAACGCCAGAATAGAGCAGAAAGCTGGCGTTGAACGCCAGTTTGCGTTGTCTAAACTCGAGAAAAGTATGGGTTATTATATATTTCTGGAAAGCCCTGCATGTCTATTTTACAACGCAATTGAGAGCGCGCCATTTGGGTTTCTGTAGCTCCAGAAAATCTATTTCGAGTGCAGGGAAGTCAGAATCCAACAACATCTGCAGTCCTTCTTCAGCCTCTGAATCAGATTTTTGCTCAAGTCCCTCAATTTCAGCCAGAAAATACCTGAAATCATAGAAAAACACACAAACTCATAGTAAAGTCCAGAAATATGATTTTTATTTAAAAACTAATAAAAATATACTAAAAACTAACTAAATCATACTAAAAACATACTAAAAACAATGTCAAAAAGCGTATAAATTATCCGCTCATCAAAATCCACCTAACTACTTTTCTCTCTCATTAATTTCAGAAACTAACTAACAAATTTTTCAAAAACATTTTTAATTAACTAATAGTTTTGATTTTTAATTGTATTTCTCTTATCATTTTTGAATACTAATTTAATTAATTAAATAAAAATAAAAATATTTTTCTTCTCCCTCTTTTTAAAATTTGAATTCTATCTCTCTCCTCTTTCTTTCTATTTATTTCATTTAATTACTAACACTTCTCTTATACTCATAATTTGAACCCCTCCATCTTCTCTGTGTTCGAATTCTTCTTCTTCTTTCTTCATTCTTATTCTTCTATTCTTCTACTCACATAAAGGAATCTCTGGTGCACGACATTGAAAATCACAGTTCTTCACAACTTCGCACAACTAACCAGCAAGTACACTGGGTCGTCCAAGTAATACCTTACGTGAGTAAGGGTCGAATCCCACGGAGATTGTTGGCTTGAAGCAAGCTATGGTTATCTTGTAACTCTTAGTCAGGATATATATTAATAATGATTTTTAGTTTTAATTGTAAAGAGTAAAAGAGCATGAAATAAATACTTATTATGCAGCAATGGAGAATTTGTTGGAGTTTTGGAGATGCTTTGTCCTCTGAATTCCTGCAACATAATGCTTTCTCACTTTCATACATGCAAGGCTCCTTCCATGGCAAGCTGTATGTAGGGCATCACCGTTGTCAATGGCTACTTCCCATCCTCTCAGTGAAAATGGTCCAAATGCTCTGTCACAGCACGGCTAATCATCTGTCGGTTCTCGATCATGTCGGAATAAGATCCATTGATGCTTTTGCGTCTGTCACTACGCCCAACACTCGCGAGTTTGAAGCTCATCACAATCATCCAATCCCAGAATCCTACTCGGAATACCACAGACAAGGTTAGACTTTTCGGATTCTCAAGGATGCTGCCAATGGATTCTAGCTTATACCACGAAGATTCTGATTAAGAAATCTAAGAGATACTCATTCAATCTAATGTAGAACAGAGGTGGTTGTCAGGCACACGTTCATGGATTAAGGAAGGTGATCAGTGTCACGGATCATCACCTTTTTCATATTGAAGCGCGAATGAACATCTTAGATAGGAACAAGCGTGTTTGAATGGAAAACAGAAATACTTGCATTAATTCATCGAGACGCTGCAGAGCTCCTCACCCCCAACAATAGAGTTTAGAGACTCATGCCATCAAAGAGTATAAAATTCAGATCTAAAATGTCATGAGATACAAAATAAGTCTCTAAAAGTTGTTTAAATACTAAACTAGTATCCTAGGTTTACAGAAAATGAGTAAACTAAGATGGATAGTGCAGAAATCCACTTCTAGGGCCCACTTGGTGTGTGCTGGGGCTGAGACTTAAGCTTCTCACGTGCCTGGGCTATTTCTAGAGTTAAACGCCAGGTTGTAACCTATTTCTGGCGTTGAACTCTAACTTGCAACCTATTTCTGGCGCTGAACGCCAGACTACAACATGGAACTGGCGTTAAATGCCAGTTTACGTCATCTATCTTCGTGCAAAGTATAGACTATTATATATTTCTGAAAAGCCCTGGATGTCTGCTTTCCAACACAATTAAGAGCGCGCCAATCAGACTTCTGTAGCTCCAAAAAATCTATTCCGAGTGCACGGAGGTCAGAATCCAACAGCATCAGGAATCCTTTTTCAGCCTAAATCAGATTTTTGCTCAGCTCCCTCAATTTCAGCCAACAAATACCTGAAATCACAGAAAAACACACAAACTCATAGTAAAGTCCAAAAATATGAATTTTGCCTCAAAACTAATAAAAATATAATAAAAACTAACTAAAACACACTAAAATCTACATTAAATTACCCCCAAAAAGCGTATAAAATATCCGCTCATCAATCTCTATACTGTGACATAGAGGATTCCTTTTCTTCTTTGTTCTCTTCTTTTTCATATGAGCAGGAACAAGGATAAGGACATTCTTGTTGAACCTGATCCTGAACCTGAAAGGACTCTGAAGAGGAAGCTAAGAGAAGCTAAAGCAAAACACTCCAGAGAAGACCTTACAAAAAATTTCAAAAAAAAAGCAGACATGGCAGCCGAACCTGTCAACAATGGTGGAGACGCAAGGAAGATGCTTGGTGAGTTTACTGCACCAACTTCCAACTTCTATGGAAGAAGCATCTCAATTCCTGCAATTGGAGCAAACAACTTTGAGCTTAAGCCTCAATTAGTTTCTCTAATGCAGCAGAATTGCAAGTTTCATGGACTTCCATTGGAATATCCTCATCAATTTTTAGCTAAATTCTTGCAAATTTGTGACACTGTTAAGACCAATGGGGTTGATCCCAAGGTCTACAAACTTATGTTTTCCCCTTTGCTGTAAGAGATAGAGCTAGGACATGGTTGGACTCACAACCTAGGGAAAGCTTGAACACTTAGGAAAAGCTGGTCAATGCTTTCTTGGCCAAATTCTTTCCACCTCAAAAGATGAGCAAGCTTAGAGTGGAAGTCCAAACCTTCAAACAGAAGGAAGGTGAATCCCTCTATAAAGCTTGGTAAAGATACAAGCAATTGATTAGAAGGTGTCCTTCTGATATGATTTCAGAATGAGCATCTTATGTATATTCTATGATGGTCTGTCTGAATTGTCCAAGATGTCATTGGACCACTCTGCTGGTAGATCTCTTCATTTGAAGAAAACCCATGCAGAAGCCCAGGAACTCATTGAGATGGTTGCAAATAACTAGTTCATGTACACTTCTGAAAGAAATTCTGTGAATAATGAGACGACTCAGAAGAAAGGAGTTCTTGAGATTGATACTCTGAATGCCATATTGGCTCAGAACAAAATATTTACTCAGCAAATCAATATGATTTCTCAGAATCTGACTGGATTGCAAGCTGCATCCGGCAGTACTAAAGAAGCCTCCTTTGAAGGAGAAGCTTATAACCCTGAGAATCCTGCAATGGAAGAGGTGAATTACATGGGAGATTCGTATGGAAACACCTATAATCTTTCATGGAGAAATCTTCCAAATTTTTCATGGAAGGATCAACAGAAGCCTTAACAAGGCTTCAATAATAATAATGGTGGGAGAAATAGATTTAGCAATAGCAAGCATTTTCCATCATCTTCCCAGCAACAGATAGAGAACTCTGAGCAGAGCCTCTCTGGCTTAGCAACCATAGTCTCTGATCTATTTAAGACCACTCTCAGTTTCATGACTGAAACAAGGTTCTCCATCTGAAATTTGGAGACACAAGTAGGTCAGCTGAGTAAAAGAGTTACTGAAACTCCTCCTAGTACTCTCCCAAGCAGTACAAAAGAGAATCCCAAAAGAGAGTGCAAGGCCAAAACTATATCCAAAATGGCCGAACCTGGAGAGAGCAAAAAGGCAGTGATTTCCAGTGAGGAAGACCTCAATTGACGTCCACTGACCACTAAGGAGTTCCCTAATGAGGAACCAAAGGAATCTGAGGCTCATATAGAGACCATAGAGATTCCACTAAACTTACTGTTGCCATTCATGAGCTCTGATGAGTATTCTTCCTCTGAAGAGGATGAAGATATTGTTGAAGAGCAAGTTGCTCGGTACCTAGGAGCAATCATGAAGCTTAATGCTAAGTTATTTGGTAATGAGACTTGGGAGGATGAACCTCCATTGCTCATCAATGAACTGAAAGCCTTAGTGCAATAGAAATTAACTCAGAAGAAACCAGATCCCGGAAGGTTCTTAATACCTTGTACCATAGGCACCATGACCTTTGAGAAAGCTCTGTGTGACCTGGGGTCAGGTATAAACCTCATGCCACTCTCTGTAATGGAGAAACTGGGGATCTTTGAGGTACAAGCTGCAAGAATCTCACTAAGATGGCAGACAAATCAATAAAATAGGCTTATGGACTTGTAGAGGATGTCTTAGTGAAGATAGAAGGCCTTTACATCCCTACTGACTTCATAATCCTAGACACTGGGAAGGATGAGGATGAATCCATCATCCTTGGAAGACCCTTCCTAGCTATAGCAAGAGCTGTGATTGATGTGGACAGAGGAGAGTTAGTCCTTCAATTGAATGAGGACTACCTTGTGCTTAAGGCTCAAGGATCTTCTTATGTGTATATAGAGAAGAAGCATAAAAAGCTTCATCCAATTCTCTCCATACAGAGTCAAACATAGCTCCCACATTCAAACTCTAAGTTTGGTGTTGGGAGGTGATGAGCGGATAATTTATACGCTTTTTTTCATTATTTTTAGGTACTTTTAAGTATGTTTTAGTTTCTTTTTAGTATATTTTTATTAGTTTTTATGCAAAAATCACATTTCTGGACTTTACTATGAGTTTGTGTGTTTTTCTATGATTTCAGGTATTTTCTGGCTGAAATTGAGGGACCTGAGCAAAAATCTGATTCAGAGGCTGAGAAAGGACTGTAGATGTTGTTGGATTCTGACCTCCCTGCAATTGATGTGGATTTTCTGGAGCTACAGTAACCCAATTGGCATGATCTTAATTGCGTTGGAAAGTAGACATCTTGGGCTTTCCAGAAATGTATAATAGTCCATACTTTGCCCGAGATTTAATGACCCAAACTGGCATTCAAACGCCCACTAAAGACCCTTTTCTGGCATTTAACGCTAGAACTGGCATAAAAACTGGAGTTAAACACCCAAACTGGTACAAAAGCTGGCGTTTAACTCCAAGAATGGGCTATGCATGTGAAAGCTTCAATGCTCAGCCCAAGCACACACCAAGTGGACCCCGGAAGTGGATTTATGCACTATTTATCCTAGTTACTCATTTTCTGTAAACCCTAGGTTACTAGTTTCTTATAAATAGCACTTTTCACTATTGCATTGACATCCAAGATTGTTTATCCTCAAGTTTTGGGGGCTGGCCATTCGGCCATGCCTGAACCTTCTTATGCTTGTGTATTTTCAAACGGTGGAGTTTTTACACCCCATAGATTAAGGTGTGGAGCTTTGCTGTTCCTCAGGAATTAATGTAATTACTATTGTTCTTCTTTCAATTCAAGCTTATTTCTTCTCCAATATATACTCTTGTTCTTAAATCAGTTAAGTCAAGACTGAAGGGGTGACCCGTGACAATCACCCACTATCTTTATTAATCGCTTAGCCAAGATCCGTGTGCCTGACAATCACAAAGCGGTCTACATGATGTTCAACGTAGTCATTGGACGCCAGCTGGAGTATATTCTCTGGGGTCTCTGATTCATGAATTCGGATTGCTTCTCCTGACAACAGAGCATTCGAATCTGTGAAATTAGAACCTTTGTGGTATAAGCTAGAACCCTTTAGCAGCATTCTTGAGATCCGGAAAGTCTAAACCTTGTCTGTGGTATTCCGAGTAGGATCTGGGATGGGATGACTGTGACGAGCTTCAAACTTGTTACTGTTGGGTGCAGTGACAGTGCACAAAAGGATCAATGGATCTTATTCCGACACAAGTGAGAACCGATAGATGATTAGTCGTGCGATAACCCGTAGCTGGACCATTTTCACTCAGAAGATGGATGGTAGCCATTGACAACGATGATCCACCAACCAACAGCTTGCCATGGAAGGGAGTACGCATGATTGGATGAAGACAATGGGAAAGCAGAGGTTCAGAGGCAACAAGGCATCTCCATACGCTTATCTGAAATCTCCACCAAGGATTTACATAAGTATCTCTATCTTTATTTTATGTTTTATTTATCTTTTAATTATCAAAACTCCATAACTATTTGAATCCGCCTGACTGAGATTTACAAGATGACCATAGCTTGCTTCAAGCTGACAATCTCTATGGGATCAACCCTTACTTGCGTAAGGTTTTATTACTTGGACGACCCATTGCACTTGCTGGTCAGCTGCGCGGAGTTGTGAAGAAGTGTGAGATCACGATTCCGCGTACCAGGAGGCCACAATCATGCTCTGAGTATCTGTGAAGCTCTGTAAGAGCTCACTGTCAAGCTATCGACATTAAGTAAGCGCTTATTGGGAGGCAACCCAATCTTATTTATCTATGTTAATCACTTTCTCATTTCATTTTCAACTATTAGTTTATATTTTCTTTAGATTGATGATCATGTGGAATCACAAAAATAGCTGCAGAATTAAAGCAGAATCAAAAAATAGCATTAAAAATAGCACACCCTATAGGACAGGCTTACTGGCATTTAAACGCCAGTAAGGATAGCAGAATGGGCGTTTAACGCACAGTCTGGCAGGATTCTGGACATTAAACGCCATAATTGGCAAACAGACTGGCGTTTAACGCCAGAAAAGGGTGCAAAACTGGCGTTTAAACGCCAAAAAAGGGCACCAGACTGGCGTTTAAATGTCAGAACGCCAGAAAAGGGCATCAGCCTAGCGTTTAATGCCAGGAAAGGCAGCAGATTGGCATTTAAACGCCAGAAAGGGCTGTCCAGGGGCGTTTAAACGCCAGAAAGGTGCAGGGACCAGAAATCCTTGACACCTCTGGATCTGTGGACCCTACAGGATCCCCACCTACCCCAACATTTTCATCACACTCTTCTCCAAACACCATTCACCTATCAAATCCTACCCTCTTCCCCAAACTCTCTTCACCACTCACATCCACCCACTCTTTCCCAAAAACCCATCATAAAACCACACCTACCTCACCATTTAAATTCAAAACCTTTCCCTCCCAAACCCAACTCCCTCTCACACAGATTCACTCTCTCCCTTATCCTATAAATACCCCTCTCCACCTTCAATTTCACACATCATAAACACTTTCCCCCTTGGCCAAACCCATCTTACACCTCCATCTCCTCTATTTCTTCTTCTTATCCTTATTTCTTTCTTCTTTTTCTCGAGGACGAGCAAACCTTTTAAGTTTGGTGTGGAAAAAGCTTTGCTTTTTGTTTTTCCATAACCATTACTGGCACCTAAAGCCAGAGAAACCTCTAGAAAGAGGAAAGGAAAGGCAATTGCTTTCACATCCGAGTCATGGAAGATGGAGAGATTCATCTCAAAGGTCCACCAAGACCACTTCTACGAAGTAGTGGCCAAGAAAAAAGTGATCCCTGGGGTCCCTTTCATGCTAAAAAAGAATGAGTATCCGGAGATCCGACGTGAGATTCGAAGAAGAGGTTGGGAAGCTCTCACCAACCCCATCCAACAAGTCAAAATCTTAATGGTTCAAGAGTTCTATGCTAATGCATGGATCACTAAGAACCATGATCAAAGTATGAATCCGAACCCAAAGAATTGGCTCACAATGGTTCGGGAGAAATACTTAGATTTCAGTCCGGAAACTGTAAGGTTGGCATTCAACTTGCTAATAATGGGAGGAGATCCTCATCCTTTCACTAAAAGAGTCAACTTTGATCAAAGGTTGGACCAAGTCCTCATGGACATCTGTGTGGAAGAAACCCAATGGAAGAGAGACTCTAGAGGCAAGCCGGTTCAACTGAGAAGGCCTAACCTCAGACCCGTGGCTAGAGGTTGGTTGGAGTTCATCCAACGCTCTATCATTCCTACTAGCAACCGGTCCAAAGTAACTGTGGATCGGGCTATCATGATCCATAGTATCATGATTGGAGAGGAAGTGGAAGTTCATGAGATCATACCTCTAGAACTATACAAGGTGGCTGACAAGCCCTCCAATTTGGCAAGGTTAGCCTTTCCTCATCTCAGCTGTCACCTATGCAATTTAGTCGGAATTGTCATAGGGGAGGACTTCCTCATTGACGAGGACAAGCCCATCACTAAAGAGAGGATGGAGTAAACAAGAGAGCCCACTCATGGACCTCAAGAAGAGCATGAGGAAGTCCCTCATCAAGAAATCTCTGAGATGCCTCAAGGGATGCATTTTCCTCCACACAACTATTGGGAGCAACTCAACACCTCTTTAGGAGAATTGAGTTCTAACATGGAGCAACTAAGGATGGAGCACTGAGAGCACTCTATTATCCTCCATGAAATCAAAAAGGACTAAAAGGCCATGAGGGAAGAGCAAAAAAGGCAAGGAAGAGATATTGAGGAGCTCAAGCACTCCATAGGATATTCAAGAGGAAGAACTAGCCACCGTCACTAAGGTGGACCCGTTCTTTAATTTCCTTGTTATTTGTTTTTTTATTTTTTTCGTTTCCTATGTCTCATGTTTTATCTGTGTTTGTGTCTTTATTACATGATCATTAGTGTTTATAGTCTATGTCTTAAAGTTATGAATGATTCCATGAATCTCACACCTTTCTTAAATGAAAAATATTTTTATTTGCAAAAAAACAAGAAGTACATGAATTTCAAAATTTATCTTGAAAATAGTTTAATTATTTTGATGTGGTGGCAATACTTTTTGTTTTCTGAATGAATGCTTGAACAGTGCAGATTTTTATGAATGTTAAAAATTGTTGGCTCTTGAAAGAGTAATGAAAAAAGAGAAATGTTATTGATAATCTGAAAAATCATAAAATTGATTCTTAAAGCAAGAAAAAGCAGTGAAAAACACAAAGCTTGCAAAAAAAAAGAAAAAGAAAGAGGCGAAAAAAATTAAGAAAAAGAAAGAAAAAGAAAAAGCAAGCAGAAAAAGCCAATAACCCTTTAAACTAAAAGGCAAGGGTAAAAAGGATCTAAGGCTTTGAGCATTAATGGATAGGAGGGCCCAAAGGAATAAAGTTCTGGCCTAAGCAGCTAAATCAAGATGTCCCTAACCATGTGCTTGTGTCATGAAGGTCTAAGTGAAAAGCTTGAGACTGAGTGGTTAAAGTCGTGATCCAAAGCAAAAAAGAGTGTGCTTAAGAACTCTGGGCACCTCTAACTGGGGACTCTAGCAAAGCTGAGTCACAATCTGAAAAAGTTCACCCAGTTATGTGTCCGTGGCATTTATGTATCCGGTGTTAATACTGGAAAACAAAATGCTTAGGATCACGGCCAAGACTCATAAAGTAGTTGTGATCAAGAATCAACATACTAAACTAGGAGAATCAATAACACTATCTGAATTCTGAGTTCCTATGGATGCCAATCATTCTGAACTTCAAAGGATAAAGTGAGATGCCAAAATTGTTCAAAAGCAAAAAGCTACTATTACTGCTCATCTAATTAGAACTAAGCCTCATTGATATTTTAAAATTCATTGTATATTCTCTTCTTTTATCCTATTATGTTTTTGGTTGGTTGAGGACAAGCAACCATTTAAGTTTGGTGTTGTGATGAGTAGATAATTTATACGCTTTTGGCATTGCTTTTAGGTACTTTTTAGTATGTTTTAGTTACTTTTTAGTATATTTTTATTAGTTTTTATGAAAAATTCACATTTCTGGACTTTACTATGAGTTTGTGTGTTTTTCTGTAATTTCAGGTATTTTCTGGCTGAAATTGAGGGACCTGAGCAAAAATCTGACTAAGAGGCTGAGAAAAGACTGCAATGCTGTTGGATTCTGACCTCCCTACACTCGAAAGCATTTTTCTGGAGCTACAGAAGCCCAATAGGTCCTCTCTCAATTGCATTGGAAATCTAACATCTTAGGCTTTCCAACAATTGATAATAGTTCATACTTTGCCCGAGAATTGATGACCCAAACTGGCGTTCAAACACCAGCCAGAGACCCTTTTCTAGCGTCAAAATGCCGGAACTAGCACCAAAACTGGAGTTAAATGCCCAAACTGGCATCCAAGCTGGCGTTTAACTCTAGAAAAGGTTTATGCACATGGAATGTTCAAGCTCAGCCCAAGCACACACCAAGTGGGCCCCGGAAGTAGATTTCTGCACAATCTGCACTTAGTTACTCATTTTCTGTAATCCTTAGTAACTAGTTTTAGTATAAATAGTAATTTTCTCATTGTATTCAACATGCAACTTTTAAGACTTTTGGAACCTTAGGCTTTTATGCCATTTTTCATATTTGGGAAGGCTGGTCATTCGGCCATGCCTAGACCTATCTCTCTTATGTATTTTCAACGGTGGAGTTTCTACACCTCAAAGATTAAGGTGCGGAGCTCTGCTGTTCTTCATGAATTAATACAAGTACTATTGTTTTTCTTTCAATTCATGCTACTTTTTCTCCAAGATATACTCTCGTACTTAATTCAGTTAAGTCAGAATGAAGGGGTGACCCGTGACAATCGCACACTATCTTCGTTACTCGCTTTCGCGTGCCTGACAACCACAAGCAGTCTACATGATGTTCAACGTAGTCATTGGACGACAGCCGGAGTATAATCTCTTGGGTCTCTGATCCACAGACCGAGTCCTTGAGGTTAGAACCTTCGTGGTATAGGCTAGAACCAATTGACAACATTTTTGAGATCTGGAAAGTCTAAACATTGTCTGTGGTATTCCGAGTAGGATCTGGGACGAGATGACTGTGAAGCGCTTCAAACTCACGAATATTGGGCGCAGTGATAATGTGCAAAAGGATAGAGAGATCCTATTCCGACACAAGTGAGAACCGACAGATGATTAGCCATGCGGTGCTGTGTCTGGTATTTTTCATCCGAGACGAGAAATCTGACAGTTGATTAGCCATACAGAAACTGTAGCCTGGACCATTTTCACTGAGAG
Organism: Arachis stenosperma; assembly: GCF_014773155.1. NCBI lineage: Eukaryota > Viridiplantae > Streptophyta > Magnoliopsida > Fabales > Fabaceae > Arachis > Arachis stenosperma. The sequence continues at coordinate 56,130,851 of NC_080377.1, read as the reverse complement.
GATCATACAGCTTGCCATGGAAGGGAGCACACATGATTGGATGAAGCCAATAGGAAAGCAAAGGTTCAGAAGCAACAAAGCATCTCCAAACGCTTATCTGAAATTCCCACGAATGAATTACATAAGTATCTTTATTTTAATTTGCATCTTATTTATCTTTCAATTATAAAAACTCATAACCAATTGAATCCGCCTGACTAAGATCTACATGATGACCATAACTTGCTTCAAGCCGGCAATCTCCGTGGGATCAACCCTTACTCGCGTAAGGTTTTATTACTTGGACGACCAAGTGCACTTGCTGGTTAGTTGTACAGGAGTTGTGAAAAGTGTGAATCACAATTCGGGCACACCAGTCCTCCATGCTACTAGCAATGCGCAAAGGGCGGTCGGGACCGGAACCCTCACTATCCTCTTCATCGGAGCTCCCGTCAGTTGGGTTTGAAGTGGATGTGAATATTTCGAGTTCCTCCATGCTAAGGGTAATACAGTGCAAGAGCTTCTTGATGTAAGTGTACCGGCATTGGTTGCGGCGCTCATATCTATCAATCTTCCTGTGTTGATCTTCAATTCATTGATGAGTGGATTTTTGTGGTGTTGGTGATCATGATGTGGAAGGAAAAATAGGCTGAGGGGCTATGCCAAGGCTTGGGGTGTTTGATGCCAAGGCATCTTAGGCTAGTTTCACTAGCATTTTTCTGTTAGTTTTAGTTGTTTTATGCATTTTCTTGAGCTTAAAGTAACCAAGAATGGTTAAATGAATAACAAAGCAATGAACCATCCAAACAGTATGATTTTGATGCAAATTCCATGAGTTTTTAGTTATATTACTTGAATGCTATGAATGGAAGATTTCTCATGAAATTTTGCAAGACTTTGATGCAGTTGTTTGGATGACTTCAGGGAAGAAAAGGCTAGGCAAGGAAGCAACAAAATCAATAAAGGAAGCTTGAATATCACATGTGGAGTTTAAGTTCCAGTTTAAACTGGAACTTAAACTGCCAAGCCATATAATGCTGGGAACTATCAGTGGCATTTAAGCTCCAGTTTAAGCTTAAACTGGAGCTTAAACGCCAAAATCATGAAAGCTGAGGAAAAGCTGAAAGTGGCGTTTAACCTCCAGTTTAACCTTAAACTGGAAGTTAAACGCCAGAAATGAGAAATGCACCAGGGAGCCATTTCCACGTTTAAGCTCCAGTTTAACCTTAAACTGGAGCTTAAACGTGTTCGACCAAAATTCTCCTCCAGGGTTGCTTTCTTCATTTCCACGTTTAAGCTCCAGTTTAAGCTTAAACTGGAGCTTAAACGTGTTCGACCAAAATTCTCCTCCAGGGTTGCTTTCTTCATTTCCACGTTTAAGCTCCAGTTTAAGCTTAAACTGAAGCTTAAACGTGTTCGACTACTTTACCCTCCAGGGTTGCTTTCTTCCATTTCCACATTTAAGCTTCAGTTTAACCTTAAACTGAAGCTTAAACGTGCTTGAGTTATACCACCTCCAGGAGTGTCCAACGTTTAAGTTCCAGTTTAAGCGTAAACTGGAACTTAAACGTGCTTCCACAAAAGGCATCACTGGAAGTGTCTGGCGTTTAAGTTGCAGTTTAAGCTTAAACTACAACTTAAACGCCACTATTTGAAAAGGTTTCTGGGCCAAAGATATTGCAGTTTTAAGTTAGCATTTGAGCACAAACATTAACTTAAACGTACTCTGGTATGAAACCCAATTGAATATCATGGTTTATGGGATTGGGCCTGAAGAATTGATGAGTCTGGAATTTCAATTTGTTGAGTCATGTGTCATTACTTGATTATCACTAAGTTGGCTCAATCAATGTTACAGAATTGGATCAGCAGCCTCATCAGGATTATGGATCATAAACCCAAAGCAAAAGGAAATCAGGGAAAGGCCTCAAAGCCCAAGAAACACAACAGAAGCTCAATTTAGAAAGTGTATAAATAGGATAGAATTTAAGTTAGTTAAGGGGATTTTGGATCATTTTTTCTAGTTTTCATACTTTTTGTAATTGAATTCAGAGCTATGACTCACTAAACCCCCTTTCATTGGGTTAGGGAGCTCTATTGTAATTCAATGAATCAATAATAGTTTTTATCTTCTTCTTCAATCTTTTCTCTTGAATTTTTGTTAGAAAGCTTCTCGATCTAATTCCATTGGTTAGTTGTCTTGGAAAAGAAACTATCCATAATTGGAATCCTTCGGAACCTTGGGAAAGGAATGGAGGATTCATGCTAGAGAAGCTTTCTCACAGTGAATTGGATTGGGGTTTGGATGGATATTGTGACATGTAATCCTACCAAATTGTGGTTCATGAAACTGTGTGGTATAATCAGTGATCGAGCGTCATCTCTTCTTATGAACATTTAAACCAAGGGATTGGGAATTTGTTTGTTTTTAGAGAGAATTGGTGAGCCAAGGGATTGGGATCCAATCATATAAGATTGCCAAGCAAAATTCAATGAACGCATTGGTTGAGGAAGGGATAAAAATGTTTTGATTCGGAGATCTCAATATCTCCTGAAACCCAATGAATTCCCCATTTCTGATCTACCACTTTCTCTTTACATTCTGCAATTAAATTCATGCAATCACCCCGATCCCTTTTTAATTTCAGCAATTTAGCTTCTCGCTCTTAAATTCATGCAATTTAAGATTCCGCAATTTCAATTTCTTGCCATTTACGTTTCCCGCCAATTTTACATTCCGCAATTCTCATCTAAATCTTGATTCCGCTCAACTAGAACACACTTCTAATCCGAATTGCTCACTCAACCAATCCTTGTGGGATTCGACCTCACTCTATTGTGAGTTTTTACTTGACGATAACCGGTGCACTTGCCGGAAGGAATTTTTGCCGATCGTGCAATTTCCTAAAATCGTAGCATCAGTGTTCAAAGGAAGCTGTAAGTATTTCCCACTTGGGACAACATTGCCCTTAGCCAGAATTGTAGCCTTCGTGTTCGTGGTCTCCCAAAGAACACCCGCCGCAGCAGCTAAATCAGATATTAATGCTGGAAAAGGCAGATTACCCCGGGCATGGACTTGACTCATTGCTTGTTGGACAAGAAGCGGGATGTTTACCGGTCTCTCCGTGAGAACACACCAAACAAGCAAGGCGAGATCCGCCGTGAAGGACGACTTGTGGGTGCTAGGTAGCACATAGTGGGATAGGATCTGGGCCCAAGCTCTAGCTTCCACAGTAAGGTAACGTGCATCAATGCACTTGGGCCGCATCCGGAGTCAGCCTTAGGTCCAAAACGTCTTTGGCTTAGCAATGACTCGAAGAATCGAGTTCCAATCAAACCCAAACTCATTCCGCTGACGTAAGACCTCTTGGTATCCATACATTTCTCTTGGTACTGGTAGGACATTAAGCGCTTGCTGAATAGCCTCTTATGAAACCGAGACTTGCTTTCGGCGCACGTATACTGACTAAAGAGAAGGGAGGTGGTAATTGGTATAAAACTCTACCACCCACGAGAGATTGACCTCTTGTGATTTTCTCAGAAGAAACTCCCATCCTCGCCGCTCAATGCAGGGCGGATACAATGAGCAACCTTGTCCGGAGGGGTGAGTAGATGCTCGGCATGATAGTTCCTCTCAACCATGACGGGGAACACAAGTTCACAGAAGCGGTTGGGGAACCTTGAGGTGTCCCTTGCCAGATTGCTCTTCTCTTTTTCATCAATAGGAGCGGACATTTTTGTCTTCTTAGAAAGGGGTTTGGCTCCTAGTGTAGGGTGCGCCTTGGAGGTTGATTTTTGGGGTGCCCTTTTTATGGCCGATTTCCTTGATACTTTCTCCTTGCCTTCTTGGTGGCCATCTTGAAAAAGAAAGGAGAAAGGGAAAACATTAAACCTAAATAATCATTTCATCGAAACAACATGCAAGTGAAAAGAAGTGCCCAAAGTAAATTATGTATCTTGAGGACATGACAGCTGCACATGTGATCAAGAACAACTGTAGAAGCATGGGTCACAACACTTAGCATGGAATGCAAGAGTGAGTAAGGCATGCAATAGGGCATGAGAAGGGTGACTCAAGCATTCATAATAAAGAGCAAGTCATGTTAGATGAGTATCCAATTGGTAATCATAATAAAGCAAAGTGACTCAATACACTTAAGAGAGGACAAGTGAATGAGGAGGAAGCACTAAATTGGGGGTATAAGGACCAAAATAAACCAAAATGGCATATGTGCATTTCATCGAACACTTGGCGTGCAATCATCAAGCAATGAGCAAATATGAGAAACTCAATCAATTAGAGCCCCAAAATGAATACCAAACAACAACACAACACCACTTACTTACAAAGATATCAAGAGATAACAAGAAGATCTATCAAGCAAGCTACAAATCAAGTTCAATCATCCATGGAAAAACAAGAAAGAAGAGAAAATAATAAGCAAATACAAGTAGTAAAATCATGCAACTAGAAGGAAAATAAGAGAGCAACAAAAAGGAATATGTAACTAAAAGAAGAAAATATCAAAAGAGAGTAAGAGATGAGAAGTAGAGGAAATAGAACCTTGAAAAAGGGAAAGAGGGTGGAGTTTTTGTGGAAATGAGAGGAAGAGTGAGAGAAGTTTAGTGCCACCGAAGGTGATGGTGGTCGCCGGTGAGTGGCCGGAGAAAATGGTGGTAGAGGATGGAAGAAGAAGAAGAGAGAAGAGGTGATGGAAGAAAGAAGAAGAAGAAGTAGAAAAGAAAGGAAGAAGGAAGGAAGCAGGGCGCGCCAGTTTTAAAACTGGGCTGCGCGGTCAATGGGCGCACGCACGGTGCGCTTGCGCGTCGATGAGGGTTGAGCGAAGGATGCGTACGCATCAAGGGCGCATACGCATGCAGACAGTTGTGCCCCAGGCACAGGATAGGCACAGAGTAGGCCTTACTCTCTGGTTTTTGTACTATAGTTGGCGTGCAGCGTAGGCGATGCGGACGCGCACAGTACGCGTACGCGTGCATGATGAGGCTGGCAACCGACATGAACGTGTCATGTATGCTTGCGCGTCAAGTCGTGAGCATAGAATAGGCACAACTTTGGCACAACTCTCTGGTTTTTGTACCAAAGAGTTTAGAATGCACAGTCGACACGCGCGCGTACAGTACGCTTGCGCGTCGATGGCGAAGTGTTAAGGGGCGCGCAGGCATCACAACTTTCTGGTTTTTATACCAGGAGTGTAAACTGCACCGCCGGCGCGCGCGCACAGTGCTCTCGCACGCGGATGCTCATTCCCTCTTCTTTTTTTTAAGCAACATAGGAGAAATGCAATTCAACATAATCTTGGCATGCAATCAGCTAGATAGGTTGAGAAAACACTCATAAAATCATACAACACTCAAGATGAAGTATTTCCTCAAACAACCAATACAACAAAATTTGCCAAGAAATATTAATGAATATCACAACATTCCAACAAATTCAACTAAACCTACCATATCAACACATATAAAAAAACTCAACAACATGAAGAATCACAAAATGCACAAGTATCTAAAGCTAGATGTGAGAAAGTATATACAAGAACGATCATACCGTGGTGGGGTGTCTCCCACCTAGCACTTTTCTTTTACGTCCTGAAGTTGGACGGTCCTATGCTCAAGCTTCCTCTTCTTTTGGTGCGTCCTCCAGTAGGAGCACTTTCACTTCCTTGGGTGATTTGTAGCCATGGTACTTCTTCACTATATGGCCATTCACCTTGAAGGTTGTCTTACCTTGAGGATCAATTAACTCTACTACACCACAAGATTTTACTTCCTTCACCTTGAAGGGACCTTCCCATCTTGAATGGAGCTTTCTAGGCATGAATCTGAGCCTCGAGTTGTAGAGGAGAACTTCGTCACCTTCTTGAAAATCTTTCTTCCGAATATGGTGATCATGGAATGCCTTGGTCATTTCCTTGTAAATCCAGGCATTTTCATATGCCTCCATCCTAAGACACTCAAGCTCCTCCAACTGCAATTTTCGGGCTACACCCGCCTTGGTGATATCCATATTGCACTACTTCACCGCCCAATAGGCCTTGTACTCAACTTCCACCGGAAGGTGGCATGCTTTGCCATAGACGACCCGAAAGGGGCTCATCCCTAACGATGTCTTATAGGCCGTCCTATATGCCCATAACGCATCTCCCAACAGAGAGCTCCAGTCCTTCCTTTGTGGGTTTACCATTTTCTCCAAAATTCGCTTGATCTCTCGGTTGGACACTTCCGCTTGCCCATTTGTTTGAGGGTGATATGCAGTTGAAACCTTGCGTACTATCCCATAGCGCTTGAGTAGTGCTTCTACCTTCCTGTTACAAAAATGGGAACCTTGGTCGCTCACGATTGCTCGTGGCGACCCATAACGGCACACAATATTATTTCTAATAAAAGAAATCACAGCATTGGCGTCATCAAGGCGAGTAAGTATCGCTTCTACCCACTTTGAGACGTAGTCAACCGCTAACAGGAAATGGCCCCATAAAGTATATGCCCCAAACATCAAAGATTTTTCAAAATAACATCGGTTGTTGAGGAATTTCATCCCTTTGGGATGCATTTCCCGACTTCTGACATTGGTGACACGACACACAGAATTGGTTAGCATCCTTGAATAGCGTGGGCCACCAGAATCCACAATCCAAAACTTTTTTAGCCGTCTGTTGTGGGCCAAAGTGGCCACCAAACTTGGACGAGTGATAAGACTCAAGGATGGGATGGATTTCAGATTTCGGGACACATCTATGAATTACTTGGTCTACTCCCCTCCTCCATAAGTAAGGGTCATCCCAAATATAATATTTGGAATCACTCCTCAACTTATCTCTTTGGTGTTTTGAAAAGTTGGGAGGGTAGATCTTAGCAACCAAGTAGTTCGCCATGGGAGTAAACCAAGGAAAACTATCCAAAACAACATGCAAACCTTCTAAAGGGAATGAGCCATTAATCGGAAATAGGTCACACTTGAGATTTTCAAGGCGGCTTAGGTGATCTGCAACTAAATTTTGTGACCCACTTTGGTCCCTAATCTCAATGTCGAATTGTTGCAAGAGCAAGATCCAACGTATGAGCCTAGGTTTCGACTCATTCTTTGTCAACAAATACTTCAAAGTCGCATGATCCGTGTATACCGCTATCTTAGAGCCTAGCAAGTAAGATCGAAACTTATCCAATGCATAAACAATGGCTAAAAACTCTTTTTCGGTAGTGGTATAGTTGGATTGTGCCGCATCCAACGTCTTTAAGGAGTAAGCAATGATATAAGCGAGCTTACCATCGCGCTGTGCTAGCGCGGCACCTATGGCATGATTTGACGCATCACACATGATCTCGAACGGCTGCGTCCAGTCACGGCCTCTCACAATCGGTGCTGTAGTAAGTGCTCTCTTCAATTCTTCAAATGCATCCACACAAGCACTATCGAACTTAAAGTCCACGTCCTTTTGGAGTAGGCGCGACAATGGTAATGCAATTTTGCTAAAATTCTTGATAAAGCGCCTATAGAATCCTGCATGCCCCAAAAAAGAACAGACCTCCCTCACAGATGAGGGGTGAGATAAACCAATAATGACATTGACCTTAGTCGGGTCTACAGAAATGCCCTTGTCAGAAACTACGTATCCCAATACTATACATTGTCTCACCATGAAGTGACATTTTTTGAAATTCAAGACAAGGTTAGTATCAATACACCTAGCTAGGACCTTAGCCAAGTTCTCCAAACAACTATCAAATGAAGTTCTATGCACACTGAAGTCGTCCATAAAGACTTCCAGACAACTCTCTATAAGATCGAAAAGACACTCGTCATGCACCACTGAAATGTGGCAGGTGCATTGCATAGCCCAAATGGCATCCTCTTGTAAGCAAAGGTGAAAAAAGGGAAAATGTAAATGTGGTCTTTTCCTGATCCTCAGGAGCGATGTGAATCTGAAAGTATCCAGTAAAGTGATCAAGAAAGCAATAATGGGATTTACCCGCAAGTCGGTCCAGCATCTGGTCAATGAATGGCAAAGGATAGTGGTCCTTCCTTATTGCAGCATTCAACCTCTTGTAATCGATGCACACTCGCCAAGCATTTTGTACTCTTATGGTGACCACTTCACCATCTTCCTTCTTGACGGAGGTGATGCCTGATTTCTTTGGAACTACCTGGACCGAACTCACCCATTCACTGTCAGAAATTGGGTATATGATACCTGCATCAAGTAGCTTCATGACTTCCTTCTTGACTACATCAAGGATAGTCGGCTTGAGTCTCCTTTGGGATTATCTAACCGGCCGAGCTCCCTCTTGGAGAAAAATGCGATGCATGCACATTTGTGGATCAATTCCCACGATATCGGCTAAGCTCCAACCGATTGCATTCTTGTGCTTCCTCAGGACCTCTAGGAGCTTCTCCTCTTCTTGGCTAGAGAGCTCACTAGCAATTATGACCGGAAACTCTTGATTGTTCTAAAGGAATGCATACTTCAAATGAGACGGAAGAGGCTTCAATTCAGTCTTTACCTCCGATTGGGGTTCTTTTTCACCAAGCTCATGGGATTCATTTTCTACGAATTACCTTTGTTCACCCTCATGATCGTCCTTCTCCTCAACCATAGGGTAGCATAACTCGTCATGATCTTCACTTTGTACTTCCGCTACCACCTCATCAATTACATCACATCGGAGAACGGAATGCTCTTCGGGTGGGTGTTTCATTGCTTCCTCCAAGTTGAACTTAATCATCTTATCTCCAACCTCGAAAGAGTATGTGTCAGTGTAGGCATCTAACTTGAATTTGGAGATCTTCAAGAAGAGTATACCAAGTAGAACGGAGGAACTTCTACCTTCTGTTGGTGGCATTTCAAGGATGTAAAAGTCGATTGGGAATACCAAATCCTTGATTGCCACAAGCATATCTTTCGCAATTCCCATCATAGTGATTATACTCTTATTGGCCAAGGCAAATCTAGTGGCCGACCTTTTTAATGGAGCCAGATTCAATCTTGCAAACACTGATAATGGCATGATGCTCACGCAGGCTCCCAAATCGCACATACAATCAGAAAAAATAACTCCACCAATACAACAAGAAACCAAACAAGGCCCAGGGTCATCAAACTTTTCAGGAATAGGCTTCATCAATGCAGAAATAGAATTACCCAATGACAATGTTTCAAGCTCACCAATCCTATCTTTATGTGTGCACAAGTCTTTCAAAAATTTTGCATACTTCGAAATTTGCTGTATAGCATCAAGAAGTGGGATGGTTACCTCGACCTTCTTGAACACTTGAAGCATGTTCAAATCGAATTCTGGAGCTTTCTTTGCTTTCTTTATCATTGAAGGAAATGGGATAGGAATGGGTTCATCCATGGTAGCCTTCCTCTTAGGTTCCTTGAGGCTCACTTCTTCCTCTTTTTTCCTTGTGCTCATCTCCTTCTCTTCATGTGGAGCTTTAACAACCACTTCCTCCTCATGAATGTTTTCCAAGACCCTAGGAGGTATCTCCTCCAATGTAGTCCTCGACCGTAATGTAATGGCATTGAGTGTACCCTATGGGTTTGGAAGGGGTTGGGATGGAAGGTTAAAAGAGCTTGAGGATTGGTTGGTGTTGTTGGAAGAGGGTAAAGCCAATCTTGAGACCATCTCGGTGAGGTTGGCCAATTGAACAGTCACGGCACTAAATTGAGCTTTGTTATTTTCTTCATTCTTTTCCACAATAGCTCTAAGCTCTTCAACTTGGTTGGTAGAAGAAAAAAAGGCTTGGTTGGATTGTTGTCTTTGATGTGGTACTTGATATCTGGGGTAGTTGTTTTGGTTTTGGTTGGATTGATGGTTGTTGTTATTGTGGTGTTTGGATGAAGATTGGTAGTTGTTATTGTGGTGTGAAGAAGAGTTGTTCCATCGTTGACCTTGATGGTTCCCATGTGCATTATCCCTCCACCCTTGATTGGAATTATTGCCATGAAAGTAATTGTTGTGGCCTTGGTTTTGGTAGGGTGGGCGATTGTTGTAATTCACATTGGCGACGGCTAGGGTATACTCCTCTTGAATTTGGTGGCATTGATCAGTGTAATGTGCGGTACTAGAACACAAGCCATATATCCTTGGAGGACCTTCAATTTGAGGAACTTGGGGTAAAGCTTGAACGGCTTGGATGGAATAGAACGCCTTTTGCTCCTTGTGCATCTCGGTGAGGATGGTAGTCATATCACCAAGCACGTTGGTTAGACTTGCTTTGGAAGGAGATGCTTCCGCTATACCCTTAAGGGGGTTGCTTCTCACCCTCACGTGTTGAGTAGCCTCGGCGACATCATTTATCAAGCTCCATGCCTCCGCCTCCGTCTTGTTCTTGGAAAGGGAACCACCACTAGATGCGGTGAGTAGTCTTCTATCTTCTGCACAAAGACCTCCGGTAAAGTAACTTATGAGTAGATGAGTATTCAACCCATGGTGGGGGCAAGTTTCTAATAACCTCTTGAATCGACTCCAATACTCATACAAGGTCTCTTGATCTTTTTGCATTATGCCCGAGATCTCTTTCCGGATGTAGTTGGTCTTTTCCGGTGGGAAGAACTTGTCTAGAAACTCTCTTCTCAAGGAATCCCAATTTGTCACTATCTCATCCGATTGGGAGTAGTACCATTCTTTCACCTGCTCTTCAAGGGAGAAGGGAAAAGAGTAGACCATGATGGCAATCTCATCGGCCCCATGCCTTCGGACCATAGTACAAGCCACTTGAAAATCTCTCAGATGTCTAATGGGGTCTTGACTGGGAAGCCCATGATACTTAGGAAACAAGTTGATCAAACTACTCTTCAATTCAAAGTTCGGGTCAAGATTGGGGAACCTTGTTTGCAATGGTGGAAGGATTAGGTCTGGCGCCCCTTGTTCATCCAAAGTGATCCTACGTGACTTCTGATGACAAGTCATCTTATGCTAGCTTTTCAAGCATTTTTCACTTGTTTCACTAGGTTTTATGCACTTTCTTGCATTGTAAGTAAGTGATTTGGAGTGGATTTGTATGGTTTTATTGAATCAATCGACCATCCTTTATTTGACACAAAACCATGAGGTTTAAGCTAGAATTAGTTGGTTTTTGAATGATCTATAAACCTTGTGAATTTGGTGATGCTTTGATTGGTTTTTTTTATTACTTGTAGGTGAAGAAAAGAAAGAAACAAGGAAAGTGTAGCCTAAGGAAATAAAAGCATGACCTAAGAAAATAAAAGAGTGGCTCACCAAATGAAGCAAAGGCATGGCGCTCACTAAGTGAGCGTAGCGCTCTCTATTTGAGCGCTGGATGCATCAATACAAAGGCCAAGGGAGCAAGGCCTATGGTGCTAACTGAATTCTCTTAGTCTTAACTGAGCGCCCAAGGAACCCAAGAAAATCAATAGCGCTCAGTTAAGAGAATTAACTTTATCGTGGCTTGGCAAAAGAAAATGCAAGGTGCAATATTTGCTAGTGAAGCCACCAAGTTTCGAGCCAAGCACTGAGGAACCAAGAGAAGCACTTGGGCTAAGGAAAAGTGGCAAAATGGCCTCACCAGGATTCGAACAAGGGGCCTTATGCAAGCAAGAAGGAAGCGCTGCACAACCAAGGCAAGGGCGCTCAGTTACTTTACTTCACTGAGTGCTACCTTGTGCAAGGGAAATTGGCCGAATTGGTTCCCCCAAGGTTTGAACTTGAAGCTCTCTCCACAAGAAAAAGGCACTGAGTTAACTTTGTTAACTGAATGCTAGTACAAGGAAAATAGGCACTGAATTGGTTCCACCAAGGTTCGAAGTTGAAGCCTCATTCCACAACAAAGGGCGTTGAGTGAAGATTGATAACTAAGCGCTATGAAGGTTGCATCCACGAGCAAGGCTTGGACGCATCAAAATTGAAGACCAAAGGCAAAGGGTAGCGCTTAGTTGGATGAGTTAACTGAACGCTTCCCTGGGAGCTACACCATGGTCCAAAAATCAATTAAATTCAATTCTTCACCAAATTTGACAAGCTCACTCCAAATTCCAAAAATCAAAAATAGAAAGTGTATAAATAGGAATTAGTTTAATTTGTAGAAGACCTTCTTTTCATTTTTAGTTTTACTTTTAGCTCACTTTTACATTTTCATTTGAACTGGGGAATTGGGATTGAGAATTGAATTCTCTTCTTCTTTGTTCTTTCTTCTGCACACTCTACTTTCTGTTTTGAAATTTTGGATTGAGATTGAAGGAATTCAATTTCATTCTTGATCTGAAACTTCTCTTTGTTCTTCTTCTGCATAATTTTAGTGGATTGTGAATTGGGTCTGAAGTTTCATTTATTGCTTTCATTTTCTTTTCTCTGCAAATTGTTTTCTGTTGGATCAAGAAAGGAATTGAGATCTAGACCTATTTTCTAGTCTCATTGATCCCCTAAGATCTTCATTTGTCTTTTAGATTTCACAATTGAGTTGAGTTTTCTTGCTGTTTTGCTTTTTCAAGCAATTTTCCTTTTCTGTTTGAGATATGCTGCATCCCATTTCATATTCTAGCTTTCTGATTAATTGCACTTTGAATTCTCTTATTTAATTTTAAATCCCAGCTCCCAAAGCCCTCTACTATTCCAGCAATTTTATATTTCTTGCACTCTGAGCTTCAGAAATTTACATTTCTTGCAATCTAAGTTTCAGTCATTTACATTACTTGTTCTTTAAGATTCAGCTCTTTTACTTCTTCTGCACTTTAATTTACTGTCAATTTCCCCTCTTCTTTTTAATTTCCTACAATTTAGCTTCTGTTAATCACAATTCACTCAAATCAATACTTGTTTGCTTGACTAAATCAACCACCTAACTAAAATTGCTCAATCCTTCAATCCCTGTGGGATCGACCTCACTCATGTGAGTTATTACTACTTGATGCGACCCGGTACACTTGCCGGTGAGTTTTGTGTCGGATCATTTTCCGCACATCAGCTCCGCCATGTGAGGTTCACCTGTGGAATGCGAAAATGTATCAGTAGTGCCAACAGAAGAATAAGAAGTAATGGACTCCAAGTCACTCCTGGACCCGTCTAGTGGTTCGGTATGCTCCTCAAGTGAGGCCAAAACACCGGACGTATAGTCCAACCGATGCCTAGCTTGCCGAGTGTGCAATAAAGTCCATTCAATTTCTAAATTAAGCTCGGCTAAGCTAGCGTTTAGTTGGGACCGAGTCATCAAACTTGAGAGTCATAGCTCATATACACAGGAAATCTAAACTAAGAACAAAATGGAGAAAGCAGGTAAACTATCTACACTATCTACATATTCACATAACCGATGCTAACGCATACATTGCACTCATTCCCCGGCAACGGCGCCAAAAAATTTAGTTCGCGAGGTGATGAGCGGATAATTTATACGCTTTTTGGCATTGTTTTTAGGTAGTTTTTAGTAAGTTCAAGCTATTTTTAGGGATGTTTTCATTAGTTTTTATGCTAAATTCACATTTCTGGACTTTACTATGAGTTTGTGTGTTTTTCTGTAATTTCAGGTAATTTCTGGCTGAAATTGAGGGACTTGAGCAAAACTCTGAAAAAGGCTGACAAAAGGACTACTGATGCTGTTGGAATCTGACCTCCATGCACTCAAAATGGATTTTCTGGAGCTACAAAACTTCAAATGGCGCGCTCTCAACGGCGTTGGAAATTAGACATCTAGAGCTTTCCAGCAATATATAATAGTTCATACTTTATTCGGAAATTGACGATGTAACTTGGCGTTGAACGCCAAGTACATGCTGCTGTCTGGAGTTAAACGCCAGAAACAAGTCATGATCCGGAGTTGAACGCCCAAAACACGTCATAACTTGGAGTTCAACTCCAATAAAAGCCTCAGCTCGTGGATAGATCAAGCTCACCCCAAACATACACCAAGTGGGCCCCGAAAGTGGATTTATACATCAATCACTTACTCATGTAAACCCTAGGAGCTAGTTTATTATAAATAGAACTTTTTACTATCATAATCTCATCCTGGATTGTAATTTGAATCCTGTGATCATGTTTTGGGGGCTGGCCATTCGGCCATGCCTGAACCTTTCACTTATGTATTTTCAACGGTGGAGTTTCTGCACACCATAGATTAAGGGCGTGGAGCTCTGCTGTACCTCAAGTTTCAATACAATTATTATTACTTTCTATTCAATTCTCTTTTATTCTTATTCCAAGATATACGTTGCACAACACTTTGATGAATGTGATGATCCGTGACAATCATCATCATTCTCACCTATGAACGTGCGTGATTGACAACCACTTCCGTTCTACCTTAGGCCGGGCGCATATCTCTTAGATTCCCCAACAGAATCTTCGTGGTATAAACTAGATAGATGGCAGCATTCATGGGGATCCGGAAAGTCTAACCTTGTCTGTGGTATTCCGAGTAGGATTCCAGTATTGAATGACTGTGACGAGCTTCAAACTCCTGAAGGCTGGGCGTGATGACAAACGCAAAAGAATCAATGGATTCTATTCCAACCTGATTGAGAACCGACAGATGATTAGCCGTGCTGTGACAGAGCATTTGGAATGTTTTCACTGAGAGGATGGGATGTAGCCATCAGCAAGGGTGATGCCTCCAGACGATTAGCCGTGCAGTGACAGCGCATAGGACCATTTTCCCGAGAGGATTGAAAGTAGCCATTGATGATGGTGATGCCCTACATACAGCTTGCCATGGAAAGGAGTAAGAAGGATTGGATGAAAGCAATTAGAAAGTAGAGATTCAAGAGGAGCATAGCATCTCCACACGCCTATCTGAAATTCTCACTATTGATTTACATAAGTATTTCTATCCCTTTTTATTTTCTATTTATTATTAATTTTCGAAACCCATAACCATTTAATCTGCCTAACTGAGATTTACAAGGTGACCATAGCTTGCTTCATACCAACAATCTCTGTGGGATCGACCCTTACTCACGTAAGTATTACTTGTGTCCACATATAGGTGCCATAATAATGATTCCATACAACAACAAAGAATACTACATTGATGTGATCACAATTTCGTCCACCAAGTTTTTGGCGCCGTTGCCGGGGATTGTTCGAGTTTGGACAACTGACGGTTCATCTTGTTGCTCAGATTAGGTAATTTTCTTTTCAAAAATCTTTTTCAAAATTTTTCTTTTATTTTTCGTTTTTCCAAACTTTATTTTCGAAAAAAAATTAATAAAAATCCAAAAAAAAATTAGAAAATCATAAAAACCAAAAATATTTTGTGTTTCTTGTTTGAGTCTTGAGTCAATTTTTATGTTTGGTGTCAATTGCATGCTTTAAAATTTTTTCTTGCATTTTTTGAAAATTCCATGCATTCATAGTGTTCTTCATGATCTTCAAGTTGTTCTTGATAAGTCCTCTTGTTTGATCTTGATGTTTTCTTGTTTTGAGTTGTTTGTTGTTTTTCATATGCATTTTTTTGTTTGTTAGAGTCCATGCATTAAAGATTTCTAAGTTTGGTGTCTTGCATGTTTTCTTTGCATCAAAAATTTTTCAAAATTATGTTTTTGATGTTCATCATGATCTTTAAAGTGTTCTTGGTGTTCATCTTGACATTCATAGCATTCTTGCATGCATTCATTGTTTTGATCTAAAAATTTCATGCATTGAGTATTTTTGTTGTTTTTCTCTCTCATAATTAAAAATTCAAAAATAAAAAAATATCTTTTCCTTTTTTCTCTCCAAAATTTCGAAATTTTGGGTTGACTTGGTAAAAAATTTTTAAAATTAGTTATTTCTTACAAGTCAAGTCAAATTTTCAAAAATTTAAAAATCCTATCTTTTCAAAATCTTTTTCAAAAATCATATCTTTTCCAATTTTTCCTCTTTTTCGAAAATTTCAAAAATCCTTTTTCAAAATATTTTCAAAATATTTTTCTTATCTTTATATCAAATTTTCGAAAATATGCTAACAATCAATGTGATTGATTCAAAAATTTGAAGTTTGTTACTTTCTTGTTAAGAAAGGTTCAATCTTTAAATTCTAGAATCTTATCTTGTAGTTTCTTGTTAGTTAAGTCATTTTAAAAATTAAATCTTTTTCAAAATATCTTTTTCTTAAAATTTTTATCTTATCTTTTTATCTTATCCTTTTCAAAATTTTATCTTTTTCAAAATTTCTTATCTTCTTATCTTTTTCAAAGTTGATTTTAATATCTTTTTCAACTAACTATTTGACTTTTTGTTTGTTTCTTATCTTTTTCAAAACCACCTAACTACTTTTCCCTCTCTAATTTTTGAAAATATCTCACCTCTTTTTTTCAAAAATTCTTATTGTTTCATGTTTTAATTTTAATTACATCTTATCTCTAATTTTCGAAAATCACTAATCCCTTTTTTCAAAATTATTTTCGAAATTTCCCCTCTCTTTTCTTATTCTATTTAATTATTTAATTACTAACACTTCTCTTCACCTCTCTCCATCTAAATATCCGAACCCACTCTTCTGCATTCTTCTCCCCTTTCTTTTTCTACTAACATAAAGGAATCTCTATACTGTGACATAGAGGATTTCTTTTTCCTTTCTTGTTTTCTTCTCTTTCATATGAGCAGGAATAGGGAAAAAGGCACTCTTGTTGAAATTGATCCTGAACCTGAAAGGACTCTGAAAAGGAAACTAAGAGAAACTAAATTACAACAATCCAGAAACAACCTTTCAGAAAATTTCGAACAAGAGAAGGAGATGGCAGCCGAACCCAATAATAATAATGCAAGGAGAATGCTTGGGGATTTCACAAAGCCAACGTCCAAGTTTGATGGAAGAAGCATCTCCATTCCTGCTATTGGAGCAAATAACTTTGAGCTGAAACCTCAGCTAGTTGCATTGATGCAACAAAACTGCAAGTTTTATGGACTTCCATCTGAAGATCCTTATCAGTTTTTAACTGAGTTCTTGCAGATCTGTGAGACTGTAAAGACGAATGGAGTTGATCCTGAAGTCTACAGACTCATGCTTTTCCCTTTTGCTATAAGAGACAGAGCTAGAACATGGTTGGATTCACAACCTAAGGATAGCCTGGACTCCTGGGATAAGCTGGTCACAGCCTTCTTGGATAAATTCTTTCCTCCTCAAAAGCTGAGCAAGCTGAGAGTGGATGTTCAAACCTTCAAACAAAAAGATGGTGAATCCCTCTTTGAAGCTTGGGAAATATACAAGCAGCTGACCAAAAGATGTCCATCTGACATGTTTTCAGAATGGACCATATTAGATATATTCTATTATGGTCTCTCTGAATTTTCGAAAATGTCAGTGGACCATTCTGCAGGTGGATCTATTCACCTAAAGAAAACGCCTGAAGAGGCTCAAGAACTCACTGACATGGTTGCAAACAACCAATTCATGTACACTTTTGAGAGGAATTCCGTGAATAATGGGATACCTCAGAAGAAAGGAGTTCTTGAAATTGATGCTCTGAATGCCATATTTGTTCAGAACAACGTGTTGACTCAACAGGTCAACATGATCTCTCAAAATCTGAATGGATGGCAACATGCATCCAACAGTACTAAAGAGGCAGCTTCTGAAGAAGCTTATGATCCTGAGAACCCTGCCATGGCAGAGGTTAATTACATGGGTGAACCTTATGGAAACACCTATAACTCATCATGGAGAAATCATCCAAATTTCTCATGGAAGGATCAACAAAAGCCTCAACAAGGCTTTAACAATGGTGGACGCAATAGGCTGAGCAATGGCAAGCCTTTTCCATCATCTTCTCAGCAACAGACAGAGAATTCTGAACAAAACACCTCTAATTTAGCCAATCTAGTCTCTGATCTGTCAAAGGCCACTTTCAGTTTCATGAGTGAAACAAGATCCTCCATCAGAAATCTGGAGGCACAAGTAGGTCAGCTGAGTAAGAAAGTAATTGAAACTCCTCCCAGTATTCTCCCAAGCAATACAGAAGAGAATCCAAAGGGAGAGTGCAAGGCCATTGATATAATCAATATGGCCGAATGCACAAGGGAGGAGGAGGACGAAAATCCTAGTGAGGAAGACCTCCTGGGACGTCCCTCAAGCAAGAAGGAGTTTCCTATTAAGGATCCACAGGAATCTGAGGCTCATATAGAGACCATAGAGATTCCATTAAATCTCCTTCTGCCATTCATGAGCTCTGAAGATTATTCTTCCTCTAAAGAGGATGAAGATGTAACTGGAGAGCAAGTTGCTCAATATTTAGGAGCTATCATGAAGCTGAATGCCAAGTTGTTTGGTAATGAGACTTGGGAAAGTGAACCTCCCTTGCTCATTAGTGAACTAGATACCTAGATTCAGCAAATTTTACCTCAAAAGAGACAAGATCCTGGCAAGTTCTTAATACCTTGTACCATAGGCACCATGACCTTTGAAAAAGCTTTGTGTGATCTGGGGTCAGGAATAAATCTTATGCCACTCTCTATAATGGAGAAGCTGGGGATCATTGAGGTACAACCTGCCTTGTTCTCATTACAATTGGCAGATAAATCATTGAGACAAGCTTATGGAATAGTAGAGTACGTGTTGGTAAAGGTTGAAGGCCTTTTCATCCCTACTAATTTCATAATCTTAGACACTAGGAAGGAAGAGGATGATTGCATCATCCTTGGAAGACCTTTCCTAGTCACAGCAGGAGCTGTGATAGATGTCAACAGAGGTGAATTAGTCCTTCAATTGAGTGGAGACTACCTTGTGTTTAAGGCACATGGCCATCCCTCTGTGACAAAAGAGAGTAAGCATGAAGAGCTTCTCTCAGTTCAGAGTCAAGAAGAGCCCCCACAGTCAAACTCTAAGTTTGGTGTTGGGAGGCCACAACCAAACTCTAAGTTTGGTGTTAAGACCCCATATCCAAACTCTAAGTTTGGTGTTGGAACTATACAACATTGACCTAATCACCTTTGTGGCTCCATGAGAGCCACTGTCAAGCTATTGACATTAAAGAAGTGCTTGTTGGGAGGCAACCCAATTTTATTTATCTAATTTTTATTTTATTTTATTGTTATTTTGTGTTTTATTAGGTACATGATCATGTGGAGTCACGAAAAAAATATAAAAATTAAAAACAGAATCAAAAACAGCAGAAGAAAAAAATCACACCCTGGAGGAAGCACAGGCTGGTGTTCAACGCCAGTAAGATGCATCTGGCCGGCGTTCAACGCCAGAACAGAGCATCATTCTGGCGCTGAACGCCAGAAACAAGCAACATTCTGGCGCTGAACGCCAGGAATGTGCCTAGAGAAGAAAAGCTGGCGCTGAATGCCAGTAACAAGCATGAAACTGGCGTTCAACGCCAGAAACATGCTTTACATGGGCGTTGAACGCCCAGAATGTGCACCACACGGCGTTTAAACGCCAGAATGGTGTGCAAAGGCAATTTATATGCCTATTTGGTACAGGGATGGAATTCCTTGACACCTCAGGATCTGTGGACCCCACAGGATTCCCACCTACTATATTCCCACCTTACCTCCTAATCCTAGTTTTACTCTTCCCCATGTCACACTTCCCAACACTCTTTACCAATCACCTCAATTCCTCTTCCCAATCACCCCCTTCACCACTCACATCCATCCACTCTTCCCCATAAACCCCACCTACCTTCAAAATTCAAAAACATTTTCCCACCCAATCCCACCCTAAATGGCCGAAACTTCACTCTCCCCTCTCCCTATATATACCCTTCTATTCTACTTCATTTTCACACCACACAACCCTCTCTTCCATACCTTGACCGAACCTACACTTCCCTTTCTCCTCCATATTCTCTTCTTCTTCTTCTTCTCTTCTTTTTTCTCTTGCTCGAGGGCGAGCAATATTTTAAGTTTGGTGTGGTAAAAGCATAAGCTTTTTTGTTTTTCCATTACCATCAATGGCACCTAAGGCCGGAGTATCCTCTAGAAAAGGAAAAGGGAAGACAAAAGCTTCCACCTCCGAGTCATGGGAGATGGAAAGATTCATCTCCAAGAGCCATCAAGACCACTTATATGATGTTGTGGCAAAGAAGAAGGTGATCCCTGAGGTCCCTTTCAAGCTCAAGAAAAATGAGCATCCGGAGATCCGACATGAAATCCGAAGAAGAGGTTGGGAAGTCCTAACCAACCCCATGCAACAAGTCGGAATCTTAATGGTTCAAGAGTTCTATGCCAATGCATGGATCACTAGGAACCATGATCAAAGTATGAACCCGAGTCCAAAGAATTATCTCACAATGGTTCGGGGGAAATACTTAGATTTTAGTCCGGAGAATGTGAGATTGGCGTTCCACTTGCCCATGATGCAAGGAGATGAACGCCCCTACACTAGAAGGGTCAACTTTAATCAAAGGTTGGACCAAGTCCTTATGGACATATGTGTGGAAGGAGCTCAATGGAAGAGAGACTCCAAAGGCAAGCCAGTCCAGCTAAGAAGACTAGACCTCAAGCCTGTGGCTATAGGATGGTTGGAGTTCATTCAACGCTCCATCATTCCTACTAGCAACCGATCTGAAGTTACTGTGGATCGGGCCATCATGATTCATAGCATCATGATTGGAGAGGAAGTAGAAGTTCATGAGGTCATCTCCAATGAAATCTACAAAATAGCCGACAAGCCCTCCACCATGGCACGACTAGCTTTCCCTCACCTTATTTGCCATCTGTGTTACTCAGCTGGAGTTATCATAGAAGGAGACATCCTCATTGAAGAGGATAAGCCCATCACCAAGAAGAGGATGGAGCAAGCAAGAGAGACCCTTCACGGTTCTCAAGAGATACATGAGGAAGCTCATCATCAAGAAATCCCTGAGATGCCTCAAGGGATGCACTTTCCTCCCAACAACTATTGGGAACAACTCAACACCTCCTTAGAAGATTTGAACCACAATGTTGAACAATTATGGGTGGAACATCATGAGCACTCCATCATTCTCCATGAAATAAGAGAAGATCAAAGAGCAATGAGGGAGGAGCAACAAAGGCAAGGAAGGTACATAGAAGAGCTTAAGAACATCATTGGTCTTTCAAGAAGAAGACGCCACTAAGGTGGATTCATTCCTTGTTCTTATTTCTTTCTGTTTTTTGATTTCTATGTTATGTTTATCTATGTTTTGTGTCTCTACTTCATGATCATTAGTATGTAGTAACCATGTCTTAAAGCTATGAATAAATTCCATTAATCATTCACCTCTCTTAAAAGAAAAATGTTTTAATTCAAAAAAACAAGAAGTACATGCATTTTGAATTTATCCTTGAATTTAGTTTAATTATATTGATGTGGTGACAATACTTTTGTTTTCTGAATGAATGCTTGAACAGTGCATATGTCTTTTGATCTTGTTGTTTATGAATGTTAAAATTATTGGATCTTGAAAGAATGATGAACAAGGAGAAATATTATTGACAATCTGAAAAATTATGAAATTGATTCTTGAAGCAAGAAAAAGCAGTGAATAGCAAAAGCTTGCGAAAAAAAAAGTGGCGAAAAAAAATAGAAAGAAAAAGAAAAAGCAAGCAGAAAAAGCCAATAGCCCTTAAAACCAAAAGGCAAGGGTAAAAAGGATCCAAGGCTTTGAGCATCAATGAATAGGAGGGCCCAAGGTCATAAAATCCAGGCCTAAGCATTTGCTTGTGGCATGCAGGTCCAAGTGAAAAGCTTGAGACTGAGTGGTTAAAGTCGTGATCCAAAGCAAAAAAGAGTGTGCTTAAGAGCTCTGGACACCACTAACTGGGGACTCTAGCAAAGCTGAGTCACAATCTGAAAAGGTTCACCCAGTTATGTGTCTGTGGCATTTATGTATCCGGTGGTAATACTGGAAAACAAAGTGCTTAGGGCCACAGCCAAGACTCATAAGTAGCTGTGTTCAACAATCAACATGCTTAACTTGGAAAGTCAATAACACTATCCGAAATTCTAAGTTCCTAAAGAAGCCAATCATTCAAAACATCAAAGGAAAAAGTGAGATGCCAAAACTGTTCAGGAGCAAAAAGCTACAAGTCCCGCTCATCTAATTATAATTAATATTCATTGATATTCTGGAATTTATAGTATATTCTCTTCTTTTTATCCTATTTGATTTTCAGTTGTTTGGGGACAAGCAACAATTTAAGTTTAGTGTTGTGATGAGCGGATAATTTATACGCTTTTTGGCATTGTTTTTAGCTAGTTTTTAGTAAGTTCAAGCTACTTTTAGGGATGTTTTCATTAGTTTTTATGCTAAATTCACATTTCTGGACTTTACTATGAGTTTGTGTGTTTTTCTGTAATTTCAGGTAATTTCTAGCTGAAATTGAGGGACTTGAGCAAAACTCTGAAAAAGGCTGACAAAAGGACTGCTGATGTTGTTGGAATCTGACCTCCCTGCACTCAAAATGGATTTTCTGGAGCTACAGAACTCCACATGGCGCGTTCGCAATGGCGTTGGAAAGTAGACATCCAGAGCTTTACAGCAATATATAATAATCCATACTTTATTCAGAAATTGACGACGTAACTTGGCATTGAACACCAAGTACATGCTGCTGTCTGGAGTTAAACGCCAGAAACACGTCATGATCCGGAGTTGAACGCCCAAAACACGTCATGACTTGGAGTTCAACTCCAATAAAAGCCTCAGCTCGTGGATAGATCAAGCTCAGCCCAAACATACACCAAGTGGGCCCCAGAAGTGGATTTATGCATCAATCACTTACTCATGTAAACCCTAGGAGCTAGTTTATTATAAATAGAACATTTTACTATCATAATCTCATCCTGGATTGTAATTTGAATCCTGTGATCACGTTTTGGGGGCTGGCCATTCGGCCATGCCTGAACCTTTCACTTATGTGTTTTCAACGGTGGAGTTTCTGCACACCATAGATTAATGGTGTGGAGCTCTGCTGTACCTCAAGTTTCAATACAATTATTATTACTTTTTATTCAATTCTCTTTTATTCTTATTCCAAGATATACGTTGCACAACACTTTGATGAATGTGATGATCCGTGACAATCATCATCATTCTCACCTATGAACGCGCGTGATTGACAACCACTTCCGTTCTACCTTAGGCCGGGCGCATATCTCTTAGATTCCCCAACAGAATCTTCGTGGTATAAGCTAGATAGATGGCGGCATTCATGGGGATCCGAAAAGTCTAATCTTTACTGTGGTATTCCGAGTAGGATTCCGGTATTGAATGACTGTGACGAGCTTCAAACTCCTGAAGGCTGGGCGTGATGACAAACGCAAAAGAATCAATGGATTCTATTCCAACCTGATTGAGAACCGACAGATGATTAGCCGTGCTATGACAGAGCATTTGGAACATTTTCACTGAGAGGATGGGATGTAGCCATCAGCAAGGGTGATGCCTCCAGACGATTAGCCGTGCAGTGACAGTGCATAGGACCATTTTCCCGAGAGGATTGAAAGTAGCTATTGATGATGGTGATGCCCTACATACAGCTTGCCATGGAAAGGAGTAAGAAGGATTGGATGAAAGCAATGAGAAAGTAGAGATTCAAGAGGAGCATAGCATCTCCACACGCCTATCTGAAATTCCCACTATTGATTTACATAAGTATTTCTATCCCTTTTTATTTTCTATTTATTATTAATTTTCAAAACCCATAACCATTTAATCTGCCTAACTGAGATTTACAAGGTGACCATAGCTTGCTTCATACCAACAATCTCTGTGGGATCGACCCTTACTCACGTAAGGTATTACTTGGATGACCCAGTACACTTGCTGGTTAAGTTAAACGGAGTTGTGTCCACACATAGGTGCCATAATAATGATTCCATACAACAACAAAGAATACTACATTGATGTGATCACAATTTCGTCCACCACGAGGTTTCTTATCGGTAACAAAATTCTCAAGAGTTCTCGTTGCTAGTATAGTTCTCAACCAACAATAATGAATCCTCGAATCAAATTTAGAAAGAGTGGTTGTCACAAGTAACCAACCCCAAACAAGAATTAACCAGAGTATTTAGGCTCTGGGTCGTCTCACGAAGAATGGGTAAACATGTGCTTTAGCATCAGTTGGAAATCCGGGGTTGAAAGTCATGGTAACAAATTCTAACTACTAAACTTAACATGCAAGAAATCTTAAAGTGCAAGAAACCAACTCAATTGATTCGATCAAGGGAACACATAGTCTACTTCTACTCTAGAGTTAAGTAATAAACTAAAGCAAATGCTGAGCAATTAAAGGAATTTTGGGTTTTCAAATATGAATAATAAAAAGAACTCTTGGCTAAGCATGGGAATTGGGGTCTCTATCCTTGTCTACAACCATAATTTGCTAATTATGATGAACCAAACTCACTAAGTCTACCTCCAAGAGCCTTAAGTACGTAACATTTACTCCTAGGCTTGAGGTACGTCAAGTGGCTCGATCAATTTAAACCCAAAGGTCCCAACCAATCTACTAATTAGATTAATAGTGGGTTGGTATTAATGGGTATCAACTTGACCACAAAGGGTTCTCCAATCAACAATCCAATGAGACCCAATGACTCAAGGTCACCCAATTCTCATAACTTAGACCAAGAGTAACAGAAACTACTCTAAAATCAAGGTGAACATTTCATCAAACACATAGAATGCACTATCAAAAGACATGTCCAAATTGCAATTAAATTGGAAATTAAGAAGACCCACTAACAATTATCCATAGAAACTACACAATTAACAATCATAAGAAGCATCAACATACTCATAGAAATCAAGATCTATACTATTCATGAAATGGGTAGAAAATAGGACCATAATGAGATAACACAATTCAAATAAGATCTAAGCAAAAGTATACTAGAGAACTTGAATAAAGTAATCACAACTCTCAAATAACAAAATCCAATCCAAATTTTCCACAATGGGAGATCAAAATCAAGCTAGATCTAGAGAGGAATAGAGGTTCTCTCTCTAGATGAACAAGAACAATCCCCAAAAATAAACAAAATGTGTCTTAGTGTGTAATGAGTGACCCCCCTCTTCCCCTACAATTCCTAGGTCATTTCCATGTAGAGCCAGCCTTCAATTGGGCCTTTCCAAGCCTCAGAAATCGCCAGCCACGATTTCATTAATGAGGTCACGTGCTGGTCGCGACGCGTACGAGTCAGGTGCACGTGCGTGTCGATGGGTTCTTCAATCCACACGGAAGCGTACGGTGTGCATGCGTGTCGATAATGTTTCTTCCAATACGCGTAGAAGCGCCAGCTATGCGTGCCTGTTCCTATCATCATGCATCCATGCGTACGCGCCAAGTGCGCGTGCGCGTCAATGCCTAGACTCCAAAGCTCTAAAGCTCCATGTTTCCTCACTTGTACATGCTTCCTCTCCATCTTCTAGACCAATCATGCCCTGTAAACTCTGAAATCACTGAACAACATATCACAGTATCGAGTGGTAATAGAAGAGATCAAAATATGGCAAATTCGATTCAAATGAGCATGTTTTCAATCACAAGGCCAAACAAGGGCGAAAACACAAAACTATGCAATTTATGTGGATAAATGCGGAAAGTATTGATAAAATCCCCTCAAATTGACACAAGATAAACCACAAAATTGGGGTTTATCATTAGTTCATAAAACCAACATTCAGACCAACTCGATTCAATACTTCATCCACAATTCTGGTGACCTGAAAACATTCACCGCCACGATTAGCACGTAACCTGGCTAGCAATTCATCCGCCTTTTGCCCATGAGGAACTATATGAGGATTCTCTCCATTAAAAATATTATTTTCATTTTGAAAAGCATTTCCGAGTCCCTCATTATTTCCTCTAGCATTATGCCCTTCACCCTCATCATAATCAACAATTCGAGCAATTCGCTCAACTTGTCTAGCAAGCCATTCGAATTTCGATTCATGATCAACCATCATAGGGTTCAAAATTATGGTCATCTGTTGAGTCAACAAATTGACTAAGTCATGATGACTTTCCTCTACTTGTTGTCGATACACTGCCATCAAATTAACAGCATTAGAAGTAGAGCCCACGTTCTAATCACGAGAATACTCAAAATGCTGTTGTGAGTTTTGAGCATTGTTCACTCCACTTGTATTCCCAAACCGAATAGGTGGAACAAAACCACCCACTGGTGTGGTGTAACCAGGAGGAAGATCATAAGGAGGCCAACCAGCGGTTAGTGGAGGTTGATACGGTGGCAAGGTGCCACGTGGACGAGTGTTACGTTCTATATTTCTAGTCTGAACAGTCGTAACTGCTATGCTTTCAATTCCAATTGCACTTTCCGAACATGAAGTCACGTCCACTTGTTGCATGGACACTGGTATACTATCATTGATAGATAAACCACCATCCACATTTGATAACTCATCAGCCATGTGAATGATCTTTCCATTTCGTAATTGCATACACCAAATAACACTGGAAAATATTTCTTCGACACACTTCGATTTTTAAAAACTGTCCCACTGGGCATGCCAATTTGTTTTGTCAATTTTTAGCAAATTGATGGTGGTTCAATATCTAGTGGTCTGGGAGTGAAACCTATTCCTTTTTGCAAGTACCAGTTTTCTAAAAGTGCATCAGAGTGTCTTTGATTAGACGGGTATTGGGATTAAAAATAAAAATGAAACTTGTAAATCAATAAAAGAGATAAAAAGTAAAATTTTCAAAGAGAAAATGTACTGAAAATTAAAGGTTTGCATTGAAATTAAAAGAAAGCAGTAAAGTGCCTTTAACTGGGTCACAGGGCTTGAACAGGAAAATTTAAAATGCAGAAATGAATAAATTAAACAAAGAAGATAAAAGAAACTTGAAAGATAAATTTACTTAAAAGCATAAAGTTTACAAGAAAGTAAATTGAAAGAATGGAAAATAATGGAAGAAACCCTACAGAAAAGTTTACTCGATTACAGACTCAGGAATTCTCTGGGATGTGAGTGTGCTTGAGTGTTTTTTCTGAGTTTAAAGTTCCAATCCCTATTCCCTAAGACTTCCCAGTATTTATAATCTACTTTAGGTAACTAAAAATTAATTACAATTAATTACAAGATCACAGCCTTGAATGCATTCTCCTTGGTAACCTGATGAGCGGATAATTTATACGCTTTTTGGCATTATTTTTAGGTTGTTTTTAGTTTGTTTTAATTAGATTTTAGTATATTTTTATTAGTTTTTATGCAAAATTCATATTTCTAGACTTTACTATGAGTTTGTGTGTTTTTCTGTGATTTCAGGTATTTTCTGGCTGAAATTGAGGGATCTGAGAAAAAATCTGATTCAGAGGCTAAAAAGGACTGCAGATGCTGTTGGATTTTGACCTCCCTGCACTCAAAATAGATTTTCTGGAGCTATAGAACCTCAAATAGCGCGCTCTTAATTGCGTTGGAAATTAGACATCCAGGGATTTCCAGTAATATATAATAGTCCATACTTTGCTCGAATTTTGATGACGCAAACTGGCGTTCAAACGCCCACTCTCTGCCCTATTCTGAAGTTAAACGCTAGAAACAGGTTACAAACCAGAGTTAAACGCCAGAAACAGGTTACAACCTGGTGTTTAACTCCAAAAGAAGTCTCTACACATGAAAGCTTCAATGCTCAGCCCAAGCATACACCAAGTGGGCCCGGAAGTGGATTTCTGCATCATTTACTTATTTCTGTAAACCCTAGTAACTAGTTTATTATAAATAGGACTTTTTACTATTGTATTTGTATCTTCGGATCCTTGGAGAGTCCTTTTTCCCTATTTTCAAATTCATATGCCATTTTAGGGGGCTGGCCATTCGGCCATGCTTGGACCTTCATCACTTATGTATTTTCAACGGTGGAGTTTCTACACACCATAGATTAAGGTGTGGAGCTCTGCTGTTCCTCGAGTACTAATGCAATTACTACTATTTTCTATTCAATTCAAGCTTATTCTTGTTCTAAGATATTCACCCGCACTTCAACCTGATGAATGTGATGATCCATGACACTCATCATCATTCTCACCTATGAACGCGTGCCTGACAACCACTTCTGTTCTACCTTAGATTGAGCGTGTATCTCTTAGATTCCTGGTTCATGCGTGTTGATTGCTGATGTACATAAATATCCTTATGCCGGTTAGAAACTAGTGATAAATCCGCTCGTGAGTATAGTCTAACCAACACACGAATACCGCATCAAACAATTCTAAAAGGAAAGCTTTTATGGTTTTGAGAATTGATCCCGGGTCGTTCTCCCTAGGAATTGCTTTAGAATGTGCATCATTGATTAGGAAAGCTTTTATGGTTTTGAGAATTGGTGCAAGAATTCAAACTAGCAAGGCAATCAACAATTAATTGGAATAAAAGCCTTGGCCAAGGGTAAGCATTAGAAGTTCCATCATTATAGTTTCCTTCAATTGTGATAAGAATTAATTGTTGCTTCACTTAGTTAACCCCCTAACAATGGAGGAAAGTCAAGTGAGAGTAACCAACTTGAGTCACAAGTCCTAGTCTCACCCTAGGGAAGTCTAGCTTTAGTGCACTCCAAGTTAATTAGCACTTCTCAATTCATAATCTTCAATTGATATCAACTATTCAAGTGTCTCCAATAACTCAACCCCTAAGCAAAGTAAGAGAAATCTACTCCATAGCTAAGGTTGTCATTATCACAAACAATTGGTAGGCAATTATATAAAACATGATGCAATTGAGAGAAGAGAATTGAATCAAAGCTATCTAATCCAAACAATCATCAGCAATCAAACAATTGAATGAAACCTCAATTCATTAATCCAAATTCAAAGTAACAAAATGAACCAAATCTAGATCTAAGGAATTGAATCAAAAGAACATCAATTAAGAGTAGAAGAAGAGTAGATCTACACTTGTAGCAAAACAAAAAGTCAATTATCAATAGATCTCACCAAGAATTCCAAGGAAACTTGCAATGGAGGATGAAAACCTAGAGAGAAGTTGGAGCTTCTCTCTCTAGAAATAAAATGTAACTAACTCCCTAAAAAAATTCTAGAATTATGACTAATTGTCCTAACACTTCTAATCCTTGGTCTTCTTAAGCTTTTCCCTCCAAAATCTACTCCAAAGCAGGGCCTGGGAACCCCCTGAAATCACTGGGCACGTGTTTCATTTAAAAAATCATGTGCGCACATCAACGCGTACGCGCACTGCACGTGTACGCGTCCCTGGGTCCTTTGCGATCTTGCGCGCAGGCGTAAGGTGCGCGCGAGCGTCATAAGGGATATGTCTCAGCCATATAGGCACGCCGGCTCCTCGCTCGGCTCCACTGCGTTGGCTCATGATGAACGCATCCACGCGTACGCGCACGGTGCGCGTGCACGTGCATGTGGAAATTTCAATTCTTTAATTTGTTCCGTGCTCCTTCCATTCATGCATGCTTCCTTCATTCTTCTTAGCCATTTTTGCCCTGTGACTTCTGAAATCACTCAACAAATGGATCAAGGCATCTAATGGTAATTGAGGAGGATTACAATGTATCCATTTTGATGCAAAAGAAGCACATTTTCATCTATGAGGAAAAATGGGAAAGAGACACAAAATCATGTAGTTTTATATGAATAAGTGTGGAAGATCATTGATAAAACCCTTAGATTCTATGCATGATAAACCCTAAAAACGGGGTTTATCAACCTCCCCACACTTAAAGCCTAGCATATCTTCATGCTAAGGGAAAATAAAAGATCAAATGACTACAAGGGCGTAGGACTCATGTGATGTGATCTACCTACATAAATGCAACTAGGGTGTATGCTACTATCTACTTGGCCAAGAGTAATTCAATCTTTCTAGAAGACACATATGTATATGCACATAGCGCAAGATGATGGGCAATGTATGAACTCTACCAATTCTAGTCATCAAAGTGAAATATGCATAATTTGTATGAAGAGCACTCGCGAGAGCCGGGAACAAGGAATCGAGCTTCGAACCCCTCACCGGAGGTATTTGCACTCTATTCGCTCGGTGTATAGGGTTGATCACTCAATCCTCCCCTACTTCATGCTTTTCTAAAATTTGTTTTTCTTCTAACAATCAACATATATTCCATGCATGCATACAAGTATCATGGGGTCTTTTCTTTAGGTTATAATGGGGCTAGGGTCAAGGTAGGGATGCATATTTGGTCAAGTGAGCTTGAGATTTGAATCTTTGACGAGCTTAAACTTCTCACCTAACCTATGACATCTCGTACAATTTTAAAGCTAACCTAACTACCCATTCTTTCACTTTTTTAACATACTCATGCATTTTCTTTTCATTTCACAACACTCGTGAATTGATTCTTATTGACTTTACTTCGGGGCATTTTGTCCCCTTTTTATTTCTTTCT
Organism: Arachis stenosperma; assembly: GCF_014773155.1. Classification (NCBI taxonomy): domain Eukaryota; kingdom Viridiplantae; phylum Streptophyta; class Magnoliopsida; order Fabales; family Fabaceae; genus Arachis; species Arachis stenosperma. The sequence goes on along the minus strand of NC_080377.1, from coordinate 56,100,599 downwards.
TTTTTTATCCCCCTTTTTTTTCTTTTCTTTTCTATGCTCTTCTTTTGTTTCTTTTTTTATTTTTTCTTTTATTTTTCTCATTTTTTTCCAAACTATACACAAGAACATCAATGCATAAGGTCTATACATTTAATCAATACATGAGCATGTACCCAATTCCCAATATTTTCAACAAAAATACAAAATTACCCTTTTATTCCCCCAATGTCCCAAGATTCCCACACTTGAATGATACACATACGCTAGCCTAAGCTAATCAAAGATCCAAATAAAGGACATTTATTGTTTTACGCTTTAAGGCTTGTAATGTGCTAGATTAAGAATAAAGTGGGTCAATCGTAGGCTCAAATTGGCTAACAAAGTAAGATAAAAGGTGAGGTTATTTGGGTAAGTGGCTAAAAGAAACGATGGCCTCAATCATATATGATGAGCGGATAATTTATACGCTTTTTGGCATTGTTTTTAGGTAGTTTTTAGTAAGTTCAAGCTACTTTTAGGGATGTTTTCATTAGTTTTTATGCTAAATTCACATTTCTGGACTTTACTATGAGTTTGTGTGTTTTTCTGTAATTTCAGGTAATTTCTGGCTGAAATTGAGGGACTTGAGCAAAACTCTGAAAAAGGCTGACAAAAGGACTGCTGATGCTGTTGGAATCTGACCTCCCTGCACTCAAAATGGATTTTCTGGAGCTACAGAACTCCAAATGGCGCGCTCTCAACGGCGTTGGAAAGTAGACATCCAGAGCTTTCCAGCAATAGGTAATAGTTCATGCTTTATTCGGAAATTGACGATGTAATTTGGCGTTGAACGCCAAGTACATGCTGCTGTCTGGAGTTAAACGCCAGAAACACGTCATGATCCGGAGTTGAACTCCCAAAACACGTCATAACTTGGAGTTCAACTCCATTAAAAGCCTCAGCTCATGGATAGATCAAGCTCAGCCCAAACATACACCAAGTGGGCCCCGGAAGTGGATTTATGCATCAATCACTTACTCATGTAAACCCTAGGAGATAGTTTATTATAAATAGAACTTTTTACTATCATAATCTCATCCTGGATTGTAATTTGAATCCTGTGATCACGTTTTAGGGGGCTGGCCATTCGGCCATGCCTAAACCTTTCACTTATGTATTTTCAACGGTGGAGTTTCTGCACACCATAGATTAAGGGTGTGGAGGTCTGCTGTACCTCAAGTTTCAATACAATTATTATTACTTTCTATTCAATTCTCTTTTATTCTTATTCCAAGATATACGTTGCACAACACTTTGATGAATGTGATGATCCGTGACAATCATCATCATTCTCACCTATGAACGCGCATGATTGACAACCACTTCCGTTCTACCTTAGGCCGGACGCATATCTCTTAGATTCCCCAACAGAATCTTCGTGGTATAAGCTAGATAGATGGCGGCATTCATGGGGATCCGGAAAGTCTAACCTTGTTTGTGGTATTCTGAGTAGGATTCCGGTATTGAATGACTGTGACGAGCTTCAAACTCCTGAAGGCTGGGCGTGATGACAAACGCAAAAGAATCAATGAATTCTACTCTAACCTGATTGAGAACCGACAGATGATTAGCCGTGCTGTGACGGAGCATTTGGAACGTTTTCACTGAGAGGATGGGATGTAGCCATCAGCAAGGGTGATGCCTTCAGACGATTAGCCGTGCAGTGACAGCGCATAGGACCATTTTTCCGAGAGGATTGAAAGTAGCCATTGATGATGGTGATGCCTGGTGGACGAAATTGTGATCACTGTTCTTTGATTTGCATTTATTGTAGAATTGTGGAACTTAGGATTTTTGGCACGAGTGGACACAACTCCGTTCAACTAACCAGCAAGTGTACTGGGTCGTCCAAGTAATAAACCTTACGTGAGTAAGGGTCGATCCCACAAAGATTGTTGGTATGAAGCAAGCTATGGTCACCTTGTAAATCTCAGTTAGGCAGATTAAAAAGTTATGGGTTTCGAAAATAGAAATAATAAAATAGAAATAATAAAAGGGATAGAAGACTTATGCAGATTCATTGGTGGGAATTTCAGATAAGCGAATGGAGATGCTGCATGGCTCAAGGACGCCTGCTCTTCTACTGCTTCTACTCAATCCTTCTTACTCCTTTCCATGGCAAGCTGTGTATAGGGGTTCACCATCAGCGGTGGCTACTTTCAATCCTCTCGGGAAAATGATCCTATGCGGTTGTCAATCGCACGGCTAATCGTCTAGAGGCATCACCCATGGTTGATGGCTACATCCCATCCTCGCAGTGAAAACTAATGCTCACGCACTCTGTCACAGTACGGCTAATCACTGGTTGGTTCCCGCGCCTACTGGAATAGAATCCCTTGATTCTTTTGCGTCTGTCACTAACGCCCAACACTTGCAAGTTTGAAGCACGTCACAGTCATTCATTACCGGAATCCTACTCGGAATACCACAGACAAGGTGAGACTTTCCGGATTCCCAGGATCCTACTCGGAATACCACAGACAAGGTGAGACTTTCCGGATCCTCATAAATGCCGCCATCTATCTAGCTTATACCACGAAGATTCTGTTGGGGAATCTAAGAGATACACGTTCAAGCTCGGTTGCATGTAGAACGGAAGTGGTTGTCAATCACGCGCGTTCATAAGTGAGAATGATAATGAAGGTTATCTAACTCATCACATTCATCATGTTCTTGGGTGCAAACGGATATCTTGGAATAAGAATAAGAGAGATTTGAATAAAAGAAAATAGAACTTCATTAATACTTGAGGTACAGCAGAGCTCCACACCCTTAATCTATGGTGTGCAGAAACTCCACCGTTGAAGATACATAAGTGAAAGAGGTTCAGGCATGGCCGAATGGCCAGCCCTCTCCATGATCAAGTGACCGAATATTCAAAGAGATTAAACTGTCAAAAGATGTCTAATACAATAGATAAATGTCCTATATATACTAGACTAGCTACTAGGGTTTACATGAGTAAGTAATTGATGCATAAATCCACTTCCGGGGCCCACTTGGTGTGTGCTTGGGCTGAGCTTGATCTATCCACGAGCTGAGGCTTCTCTTGGAGTTGAACTTCGAGTTATGACATGTGATGCGCTATAAACTGAGTATAGCTACGATTAAGGAAATTGCACGATCGGCAAAAATTCCTTCCGGCAAGTGCACCGGTTATCGTCGTCAAGTAAAAACTCACAATAGAGTGAGGTCGAATCCCACAAGGATTGGTTGATTGAGCAATTCGAATTAGAAGTTTGTTTAGTTGAGCGGAATCAATTTTTGGATGTAAATTGCATAAAGTAAATGTGGCGGGAATTGTAAATTGCAAGGAATTGAAATTACGAAATCTTAAATTGCAAGAATTAAAGTGCGAGAAAGTAAATGTGCTGAAATTAAAAAGGGATGGGGGTGATTGCATGAATTGAAATTGCAGAATGTAAATAGAAAGTGTAGATCAGAAATGGGGAGTTCATTGGGTGTTAGGAGATATTGAGATCTCCGAATCAAAACAACTTTTATCCCTTCCTCAACCAATGCATTCATTGAATTTTGCTTGGCAATCTTATATGATTGGATCCCAATCCCTTGGCTCACCAATTCTCTCTAAAAACAAACAAATTCCCAATCCCTTGGTTTAAATGTTCATAAGAAGAGATGATGCTCGATCACTGATTATACCACACAGTTTCATGAACCACAATTTGGTAGGATTACATGTCACAATATCCATCCAAACCCCAATCCAATTAACTGTGAGAAAGCTTCTCTAGCATGAATCCTCCATTCCTTTCCCAAGGTTCCGAAGGATTCCAATTATGGGTAGTTTCTTTCCCAAGACAACTACCCAATGGAATTAGATCGAGAAGCTTTCTAACAAAATTCAAGAGAAAAGATTGAAGAAGAAGATAAAACTATTATTGATTCATTGAATTACAATAGAGCTCCCTAACCCAATGAAAGGGGTTTAGTGTGTCATAGCTCAGAATTCAATTACAAAAGATGAAAGAAAAATTCAAAGTGTCCCCAAAAAGTCCTTTCTAACTTAAATTCTATCCTATTTATACACTTTCTAAATTGAGCTTCTGTTGTGTTCCTTGGGCTTTGAGGCCTTTCCTTGAATTCCTTTTGCTTTGGGTTTATGGTCCATAATCCTGATGAGGCTGTGATTCAAATCTGTAACATTCATTGAGCAACTTAGTGATAAACAAGTAATGACATAAGACTCAACAAATGGATGCTCCAGACTCATCAATTCTTCAAGCCCAATCCCATAAACCATGATATTCAATTGGGTTTCATGCCATAATAAGTTTAAGTTAGTATTTGTGCTCAATGGCTAACTTAAACTTCAATATATTTGGCCCAGAAACCTTCTCAATTGGTGGTGTTTAAGTTGAAGTTTAAGTTTCAGTTTAAGGTCAAACTAAAACTTAAACGTGTAATTGAAAGAAAGCAACCCAGGAGAGTGAATATATCGAACACGTTTAACCTCCAGTTTGAGGTCAAACTGGAGGTTAAACTTGGAAATGAAGAAAGCAACCCCTGGAGGCAAATTGGGTCGAGCACGTTTAACCTCCAGTTTGAGGTCAAACTGGAGGTTAAACTTGGAAATGAAGAACACACCCTGGAGGAGGAAAACTATCGAACACGTTTAACCTCCAGTTTGAGGTCAAACTGGAGGTTAAACGTGGAATGCTCCTTAGTGCTCTCTCTCATTCTGGCGTTTAACTTCCAGTTTGAGGTCAAACTGGAGGTTAAACGCCAGTTACAGCATTTCCTCTCTTCTCATGATTTTGGCATTTAAGCTCCAGTTTAACCTTAAACTGGAGCTTAAACGTCCCATTTGATATTCAAGCTTCCTTTATTGATTTTGTTGCTTCTTTGCCTAGCCTCTTCTTCCCTGAAATCATCCAAACAATTGCATCAAAGTCTTGCAAAATTTCATGAGAATTCATCCATTCATAGCATTCAAGTAATATAACTAAAAACTCATGAATTTGCATCATAATCATAATGTTTTGGATGGTTCATTGCTTTGTTGTTCATTTAACCATTCTTGGTTACTTTAAGCTCAAGAAAATGCATAAAACAACTAAAACTAACAAAAAAATGCTAGTGAAACTAGCCTAAGATGCCTTGGCATCACAACACCAAACTTAATACTTGCTTGTCCCTAAGCAAGTCCTGAGATATTTGAGAAGAAAGTATGAAACAGAAAGCAATTACATTGGCTCTATTAGCAAGCAATTGAAGTTCATCAGAAGGGTTTTATGCAGAAAGTTGTAGCATCACTTTTTCATTCTTATCAGGGAGGATTATCACTTTTTCATTGCATCCATCAAGCACTGCTATGGCCTCTTGTTATTCTTATGTCCTTGGCACTTTTTCTTTCTTTGTTTTTCTTTTTCTTAGAGCTCCTTTGCTCCTTGTTTGCTCAGTGTCATGTGTTGCATAAGCCTTTGGCATTTTCTTTTTCTTATCAGTACAGTACACATATCCACTACAGGCATTTTAGTTCACATCTCTTTTTTTTTTTTTTGAGACATTGGTGCCCAGCACCTCTTTGTGTAACTAAATGTTTTGTAGCTAGGTTGCTCTTGATAATGGACTTTTGGTTGATGATCCCGAGTTAGTTAACCCAAGTTACCAAGTGTTGAAACACTCCATAGAACCTATTCATCCAAGCAGATCCTAGTACATAAACACCACAGGCATATGTCTCAAAAGTTCAAACCATTGGTGCCTAGCTTTATTTTCTTAATTCTTTTGCTTTTTGATTGCCCCTTTTCAGTGGCTTTTCTTCTTCTTTTTCTTTCTTTTTCATGGCCAAGGACATTTATTCATCAAGATCCATAGACAGTATTTAACTTCTACACAAAAATGATAATTCTACACTTAATTTCCAGTGAGCTAACTAAACAATCAAGCATGCATACCACCACTTAATTCTACTTGATTCGTCACTAACTGAGCCAAGTTTCTTTTGTTCAAACTTTTCTTTTAATTTTTGGAAACAGAACAAGCATGGCAAGCATTTGTTTAAGAAGGTGGAGTTATATCCAAACATCTAGGCATTCACTTTATTCAAAGCAGTAAACAAACAAACATACTAAAAACTTCACATTCCAGAAAGATTCAACAATTACAGTTTAAACCAGAACAAGCATGCTTTTGTTTGCCTTTTAAAGAGTGGTCATGGAGCAACACCACCTTGTGAAATTTCTTGTTTTCTCTTTGCTGCCAGGAAACAATTTGATTTCTCCTTCTTTTCCTAGTTGTTGCTTCATGTTCTTTCTAAGATCCTTGTTCCTTTCCTGCAAAGAGTGATGAAGTTGCTTGCTTCTCAAGCACTTGAGTGGTTAGCTCAACTATATATGGGCAAGTGTCTGAGTCTTAAGTTGGTGTGTGAACACCAAACTTAGTCTCCTACTCACTTCTCTGTTCTTTGAATCCTTGAATTTTCCTTGGAATGAAGTTGCTGCTAAGGATTTTAAGCGTTCTGTGATTGCTTAGAATGGTTGTTCCTTTCATATAATTCAAAGGTTGTTGTGTTCAGTTGATCTTTATGGTGGAATACCAAACTTAGAGTCACACATTCCCCTTTGAATTATCGATCCTCAAATCCATTGTTTGGTGTGAAACACCAAACTTAATTCTTTGCAATGCACAGAAACTACTTTACCCTTTTTATTGAAACAATTAAAAGAGACAGCAAAAGAGTATTACCTCAGGTTGGGTTGCCTCCCAACAAGCGCTTCTTTAACGTCACTAGCTTGACGGTTGTTCCTCAGTTGAGGTGATATTTAACCTTGTCTTTCTCCTCTACATCTCCCAAGTAATGTTTGAGTCTTTGACCATTCACAGTGAAGGTTCTTTGTGACTTTTCTTCCATGATTTCTACTTGTCCATATTGGGAGACTTTGGTGACAAGGAATGGTCCAGACCACCTTGATTTTAGCTTCCCTGGAAATAGCTTCAGCCTAGAATTGTAGAGCAATACTTTTTGTCCCTCTTCAAATTTCCTTGGGGCTATGTTGCTGTCATGCTTCTTCTTTGCTCTTTCTTTGTAAATTTTGGCATTCTCATAAGCTTCAGCTCTGAATTCTTCCAACTCTTGAATTTGCAACATCCTTCTTTCTCCAGCAGCTTTGCTGTCCAAGTTTAAGAGTTTCAAGGCCCAGAATGCCTTGTGCTCCAACTCCAGTGGCAAATGGTAAGCCTTTCCATATACTAGTTGGTAAGGAGACATTCCAATTGGTGTTTTAAAAGCTGTCCTATATGCCCAAAGAGCATCATCTAGTTTAATCGACCAGTCCTTCCTTGAAGCTCCCACAGTCTTTTCCAAGACCCTTTTGAGTTCCCTATTAGATATTTCGGCTTGCCCACTTGTCTGTGGATGGTATGGTGTGGCTACCTTATGTTTGACTCCATATTTTAGAAGCAATGCCTCTAATGGTTTGTTGCAGAAGTGGCTTCCTCCATCACTGATGATTGCTCTTGGAACCCCAAAACGGCAAAAAATGTGTTTTCTGAGGAAGTTTATGACTACTTTATTATCATTGGTTGGAGTTGCTATCGCTTCAACCCATTTGGAGACATAATCTACAGCCACTAGAATGTAATTATTTGAGTATGAGGTGGGGAAGGGTCCCATGAAATCTATCCCCCATACATCAAACAATTCAAGTTCCAGAATGAATTGTTGTGGCATTTCATTTCTTCTTGGTAGGTTCCCCGCTTTCTGGCATTCATGGCAGTGCTTCACTAGTTCCTTTGCATCTTTGAAGATAGTGGGCCAATAAAATCCACACTGCAACACCTTAGCTGCTGTTCTTTCTCCTGCAAAGTGTCCTCCATAAGTGGAACCATGGCAGTCCCATAAGACTTCCCTTCCTTCTTCCTCTGATATGCATCTTCTGAGTATGCCATCCGAACATTTTTTGAACAAGTATGGTTCGTCCCAGATAAAGTATTTGGCATCATTTATCAATTTCTTCCTTTGATGCTTGTTAAACTCCAACGGCAAACTCCCAGTGGCTTTGAAGTTTGCTATGTCTGCAAACCAGGGTGCTTTGTGAATTATCATGAGTTGTTCATCAGGAAAGCACTCATTTATATGTGTGCTTGGTGTGCTTCCTTCCTCACATGGTATCCTTGATAAATGGTCTGCCACCTTGTTCTCTACACCCTTCTTGTCTTTGATTTCAATGTCAAATTCCTGCAACAAAAGAACCCATCTAATAAGTCTTGGTTTGGATTCTTGTTTAGCAAGTAAGTATTTTAAAGCTGAATGATCAGTGAAAACAATGACTTTAGATCCAATGAGATAGGATCTAAATTTGTCAAATGCAAAGACTATTGCCAGAAGTTCTTTTTCAGTGGTTGTGTAATTCCTTTGGTTATCATTCAAGACCTTACTGGCATAATAGATCACATGTACCAAATTGTCTTTCCTTTGTCCTAACACTGCCCCAATAGCAAGGTCTGATGCATCACACATCAATTCAAAAGGTAAGTTCCAATCAGGTGGGGCAATGATAGGTGCAGAGGAAAGTTTTTGCTTCAAAAGTTCATAGGCTAGCATGCAATTTTTATCAAATACAAAAGGTGTATCAGAGACAAGCAAGTTACTTAAAGGTTTGGCTATTTTAGAAAAGTCTCTAATAAACCTTCTGTAAAACCCAGCGTGTCCCAAAAAACTCCTAACTGCCTTGACATTACTTGGTAGAGGTAGTTTTTCAACGAGTTCCACCTTAGCCTTGTCCACCTCAATGCCTCTATTAGACACTTTATGGCCAAGAACTATTCCTTCTGTGACCATGAAATGACACTTTTCCCAGTTTAATACTAGGTTGGTCTCTTGGCATCTCTTAAGCACCAAGGCAAGGTGGTGTAGACAGCTAGGAAAGGAATTTCCAAACACAGAAAAATCATCCATGAAAACTTCAATAAACTTTTCGATCATGTCCGAGAAGATGGACAGCATGCACCTTTGGAAGGTGCCAGGTGCATTGCACAGTCCAAAGGGCATGCGTCTATACGCAAAAACTCCATATGGACAAACAAATGATGTTTTCTCTTGATCTCTTGGATCAACTACTATCTGGTTATAGCCTGAGTATCCATCCAGAAAGCAATAGTAAGCATGTCCTGCAAGCCTTTCAAGCATCTGATCCATGAATGGGAGTGGGAAATGATCTTTTCTGGTGGCTTCATTGAGCTTCCTGTAGTCTATGCACATCCTCCATCCAGTGACAGTTCTTGTAGGTATGAGTTCATTCCTCTCATTTGGCACCACAGTTATGCCACCTTTCTTGGGAACTACATGGATGGGACTAACCCATGGGCTATCAGAAATGGGGTAGATTACCCCAGCCTGCCATAACTTCATGACCTCCTTTTGTACCACTTCTTTCATGACGGGATTCAATCTTCTCTGAGCTTGAATGGAGGGTCTAGCATCCTCTTCTAACAAGATTTTATGCATGCATATGGATGAACTTATCCCCTTCAAATCAGCTAGGGTCCATCCAATGGCATCTTGATGGGTTTGTAGCACCTTGATCAATTCTTCTTCCTGTTCTTGGCTCAGGGCAGAGCTAATGATAACAGGATGGCTCCCATCACTACCCAAGTATGCATACTTGAGATTAGGGGGCAATGCTTTGAGCTCAGGTTTTGGTGCTTCCTTCTCTTCTTTCATTCTTTCTGGCATGCTTGGCATGGTTGCTTCGGCAGCCTTGATGTCACTAACTTCTATATCCTTGGTGAACTCCTCCTCTGCCACTTCCTTTGTTGTTTCCTCAAAGGTTTCGTGTACTGCAATGTCCACTACATCCACTCTCATGCATTCCTTTAGTGATTCTGATGGATAGCTCATTGCCTTGAATACGTTAAACACCAATTTCTCATCATGTAATCTAAGAGTGAGTTCACCCTTTTGGACATCTATGATGGCTCCAGCAGTAGCCAGGAAGGGTCTTCCCAGAATGATTGAAGCTCTGGCTTCTTCCTCCATATCTAACACCACAAAATCAGCAGGAAATATAAAATCTCCCACTTTCACCAACAAATCCTCAACTATCCCATGAGGGAATTTAAAGGTTCGATCTGCCAATTGGAGGGCCATTCTTGTTGGTTTGGCTTCCTCAATCTTCATTCTTTTCATCATTGTTAGAGACATCAAATTGATACTGGCCCCTAAGTCACACAAGGCCTTCTCCACCATGACTTCTCCTATGATGCAAGGAATTTGGAAACTGCCTGGATCCTTCAATTTCTGAGGCAATTTATGTTGAATGATGGCACTGCACTCTTCAGTCAACAACACAGTTTCCTCATTTCTCCAGCTTCTCTTCTTGGTCATTAATTCCTTTAAGAATTTTGCATAGAGTGGCATTTGCTCTATTGCTTCAGCAAACGGAATGTTGATTTGAAGCTTCTTGAAAATCTCCAAAAATCTGGAGAATTGGCCATCCTTTTTTCTTTTCATCAAACGTTGAGGATAGGGTGCTTTGGGTGTGTAAGGCCTCAGGACCTCTTTTTCTTTTTCTTTTGTTGCAGACGGTGTAGAAGATTGTCCCTATTCCTTGTCTCTCACTTTTTCTTTTTCTTCATCCTCTGTGGTTTCCTTTGAGGTCTCCTTCAGCTTCGTTCCACTTCTGAGGGTTATGGCCTTACATTCTTCCCTTGCAATAGCCTTGGCAGCATGAGAAACGCTTGGCCCAGGGGTTTGCTTAGACAAATACACAATTTGATTTTCTAGCTTCTGGATGGCAGCTCCTTGGTTCTGCAAGTTAGAAGTTACTTCTTCCTTAAAAGCTTTCAAATCGGTTATGTCTTGACTCATGGTTGCAAGCATTCCATCTATCCTGTTTAATTGATCTTGAAATTGTTGGTTCGGATTAGATTGGGGAGGTTGGTTATTTTGGCCATGATATGGTGGTTGGGAGTAAGTGTTTTGTGTGGCTTGGTATGATCTTTGGTTGGAGTTTTGGTATGTGGAATTGTTATGTTGGTTGTGGTTGTAAGATTTGTGGTTTTGTGGTTGGGTTTGCTGGTTTCCCCACCCAAAGTTTGGGTGGTTTTTCCAACCTGAGTTGTAAGTGTTGGAATGTGGATCATATGATTGCCTTTGTTGATTTCCCACATAGTTGGCCTCTTCCCAATCACCTCCTTCAATGCTTGCTTCCTCTTGATCTTGTGTGTGTATTGCAGCCACTTGCTTTGTGTCTAATTTCCTTGTGAGCTCTGCTAGTTGCTTGGCAAACACCTTGTTTTGAGCTAGAATTGTATCAACATGGTTCAGCTCCATGACTCCCTTAGTGTTGTGTCTCTCTGAAGCATAGTAGTACTCATTCTCAGCCACTGTCTCAATCACTTCAATGGCTTCTTCCACAGTCTTTTTCCTGTTCAATAAACCTCCTGATGAATGGTCTACAGCCTTTCTTGATTCATAAGAAAGTCCATCATAGAAAATATGCAATTGCACCCATTCAGGGAACATGTTGGGTGGACATTTCCTTGTCAATTCTTTGAACCTCTCCCATGCCTCGTAGAGCGTCTCACCATCTTGTTGTCTAAAAGTCTGAACCTCAGATCGAAGCCTATTGACCTTTTGTGGGGGGTAGAAACGTGCCAGAAACTTGCTCTCCACCTCCTCCCAGGTTGTTAGGCTGTCCCTTGGGAATGATTCCAACCACTTAGCTGCTTTGTCCCTAAGTGAAAATGGGAACAAGAGCAGTTTATAGGCATCATCCTGGACTCCATTGGACTTCACAGTATCGCAAATTCTCAGAAATTTGGTGAGATATTGGTTGGGATCTTCACTAGCACTCCCACCAAATGAACAATGGTTCTCCACCAGTGATATCAACTGTGGTTTGAGTTCAAAATTATTGGCCTGAATGGGTGGTTTCTGAATGCTGCTTCCACAATTCCCAGAGGTTGGGTTTATGTATGAACCAAGAACCCTCCTCTCAGGAATGGCATTGTTTCCATCAGCCCTCTCATGGTTGTGAAATTCTCTATCCATGTTGAGATCTAGAGCTTCCTCAAAGTTGTCCTCAGATTCTCCTTCAGATTCTTCCTCTCTTAATACTCTCTTCTCTCTTGCTTCCCTTCTACGTCTATGAAGGGTCCTCTCTGGTTCGGTATATGGAGGAGTTGATGTCTTTCCTCTTCTACCTGTCATACAAGAACACACCACAAGCAACAAACAAGTGGAATACTCTTGGTTAATGGAAGAGTATGGTTAGAGCAGTTGAGGAATTAATTCAAATAGTTAGTGGGTTAGTGAGTTAGTTGCTAGAATTGAAAGGCATAAAGAAAGAAAAAGCAAATAACAGAGTGCAGGAATTAAAATTCAACAAGAAACTAGAACTAAATTAACAAAAACAAGAAAAATGCTCAATCTAGTTAACTTCCAATTTGAGAATTGTCAATCGAAAACCAATCCCCGGCAACGGCGCCATAAACTTGATGCGCTATAAACTGAGTATAGCTACGATTAAGGAAATTGCACGATCGGCAAAAATTCCTTCCGGCAAGTGCACCGGTTATCGTCGTCAAGTAAAAACTCACAATAGAGTGAGGTCGAATCCCACAAGGATTGGTTGATTGAGCAATTCGAATTAGAAGTTTGTTTAGTTGAGCGGAATCAATTTTTGGATGTAAATTGCATAAAGTAAATGTGGCGGGAATTGTAAATTGCAAGGAATTGAAATTACGAAATCTTAAATTGCAAGAATTAAAGTGCGAGAAAGTAAATGTGCTGAAATTAAAAAGGGATGGGGGTGATTGCATGAATTGAAATTGCAGAATGTAAATAGAAAGTGTAGATCAGAAATGGGGAGTTCATTGGGTGTTAGGAGATATTGAGATCTCCGAATCAAAACAACTTTTATCCCTTCCTCAACCAATGCATTCATTGAATTTTGCTTGGCAATCTTATATGATTGGATCCCAATCCCTTGGCTCACCAATTCTCTCTAAAAACAAACAAATTCCCAATCCCTTGGTTTAAATGTTCATAAGAAGAGATGATGCTCGATCACTGATTATACCACACAGTTTCATGAACCACAATTTGGTAGGATTACATGTCACAATATCCATCCAAACCCCAATCCAATTCACTGTGAGAAAGCTTCTCTAGCATGAATCCTCCATTCCTTTCCCAAGGTTCAGAAGGATTCCAATTATGGGTAGTTTCTTTCCCAAGACAACTACCCAATGGAATTAGATCGAGAAGCTTTCTAACAAAATTCAAAAGAAAAGATTGAAGAAGAAGATAAAACTATTATTGATTCATTGAATTACAATAGAGCTCCCTAACCCAATGAAAGGGGTTTAGTGTGTCATAGCTCATAATTCAATTACAAAAGATGAAAGAAAAATTCAAAGTGTCCCCAAAAAGTCCTTTCTAACTTAAATTCTATCCTATTTATACACTTTCTAAATTGAGCTTCTGTTGTGTTCCTTGGGCTTTGAGGCCTTTCCTTGAATTCCTTTTGCTTTGGGTTTATGGTCCATAATCCTGATGAGGCTGTGATTCAAATCTGTAACATTCATTGAGCAACTTAGTGATAAACAAGTAATGACATAAGACTCAACAAATGGATGCTCCAGACTCATCAATTCTTCAAGCCCAATCCCATAAACCATGATATTCAATTGGGTTTCATGCCATAATAAGTTTAAGTTAGTATTTGTGCTCAATGGCTAACTTAAACTTCAATATATTTGGCCCAGAAACCTTCTCAATTGGTGGTGTTTAAGTTGAAGTTTAAGTTTCAGTTTAAGGTCAAACTAAAACTTAAACGTGTAATTGAAAGAAAGCAACCCAGGAGAGTGAATATATCGAACACGTTTAACCTCCAGTTTGAGGTCAAACTGGAGGTTAAACTTGGAAATGAAGAAAGCAACCCTTGGAGGCAAATTGGGTCGAGCACGTTTAACCTCCAGTTTGAGGTCAAACTGGAGGTTAAACTTGGAAATGAAGAACACACCCTGGAGGAGGAAAACTATCGAACACGTTTAACCTCCAGTTTGAGGTCAAACTGGAGGTTAAACGTGGAACTCTTCTGGTGCCTCTCTTGCTTCTGGCGTTTAACCTCCAGTTTGAGGTCAAACTGGAGGTTAAACGTGGAATGCTTCTTGGTGAGAAAAGAAAGTGTCGAACACGTTTAACCTCTAGTTTAAGGTTAAACTAGAGGTTAAACGTGGAATGCTCCCTTGGTTCAAATCATCATTCTGGCGTTTAACCTCCAGTTTGAGGTCAAACTGGAGGTTAAACGTGGAATGCTCCTTAGTGCTCTCTCTCATTCTGGCGTTTAACTTCCAGTTTGAGGTCAAACTGGAGGTTAAACGCCAGTTACAGCATTTCCTCTCTTCTCATGATTTTGGCGTTTAAGCTCCAGTTTAACCTTAAACTGGAGCTTAAACGTCCCATTTGATATTCAAGCTTCCTTTATTGATTTTGTTGCTTCTTTGCCTAGCCTCTTCTTCCTTGATATCATCCAAACAATTGCATCAAAGTCTTGCAAAATTTCATGAGAATTCATCCATTCATAGCATTCAAGTAATATAACTAAAAACTCATGAATTTGCATCATAATCATAATGTTTTGGATGGTTCATTGCTTTGTTGTTCATTTAACCATTCTTGGTTACTTTAAGCTCAAGAAAATGCATAAAACAACTAAAACTAACAAAAAAATGCTAGTGAAACTAGCCTAAGATGCCTTGGCATCAACATGTTTTGGGCGTTCAACTCCGGATCATGACGTTTTTCTGGCGTTTAACTCCAGACAGCAGCATGTACTTGGCGTTCAACGCCAAGTTACGTCGTCATTCTTCGAATAAAGTATGGACTATTATATATTGCTGGAAAGCCCTGGATGTCTACTTTCCAACGCCGTTGAGAGCGCGCCAATTGGAGTTCTGTAGCTCCAGAAAATCCATTTCGAGTGCAGGGAGGTCAGAATCCAACAGCATCAGCAGTCCTTTTGTCAGCCTTTTTCAGAGTTTTGCTCAAATCCCTCAATTTCAGTCAGAATTTACCTGAAATCACAGAAAAACACACAAACTCATAGTAAAGTCCAGAAATGTGAATTTAACATAAAAACTAAGGAAAACATCCCTAAAAGTAGCTTGAACTTACTAAAAACTACCTCAAAACAATGCCAAAAAGCGTATAAATTATCCGCTCATCACAACACCAAACTTAAATTGTTGCTTGTCCCCAAGCAACTGAAAATCAAATAGGATAAAAAGAAGAGAATATACTATAAATTCAGAAATATCACTGAATATTAATTATAATCAAATGAGCGGGACTTGTAACTTTTTGCTTCTGAACAGTTTTGGCATCTCACTTTTTCCTTTGTAGTTTAGAGGGATTGGCGTCTCTGGGGAACTTAGAATTTGGGATAGTGTTATTGACTTTCCTAGTTAAGCATGTTGATTCTTGAACACAGCTACTTATGAGTCTTGGCCGTGGCCCTAAGCACTTTGTTTTCCAGTATTACCACCGGATACATAAATGCCACAGACACATAACTGGGTGAACCTTTTCAGATTGTGACTTAGCTTTGCTAAAGTCCCCAGTTAGTGGTGTCCAGAGCTCTTAAGCACACTCTTTTGCCTTGGATCACAACTTTAACTACTCAGTCTCAAGCTTTTCACTTGGACCTTCATGACACAAGCACATGGTTAGGGACAGCTTGATTTAGCCGCTTAGGCCTGGATTTAATTTTCTTGGGCCCTCCTATCCATTGATGCTCAAAGCCTTGGATCCTTTTTACCCTTGCCTTTTGGTTTTAAGGGTTATTGGCTTTTTCTATTGCTCCTTCTTTTTCTATATACTCTTTTTAGCCTTTTTTTTTCACTGCTTTTTCTTGCTTCAAGAATCAATTTCATGATTTTTCAGATCATCAATAACATTTCTCTTTGTTCATCATTCTTTCAAGAACCAACAATTTTAACTCTCATAAACAACAATATCAGAAGACATATGCACTGTTCAATCATTCATTCAGAAAACAAAAAGTATTGTCACCACATCAATATAATTAAATTAAATTCAATAATGAATTCGAAATTTATATACTTCTTGTTCTTTTGAATTAAAACATTTTTTCATTTAAGAGAGGTGAAGGACTAATGGATTTTATTTATAGTTTTAAGGCATGGTTACACACTAATGATCATGAAATAAAAGACACAAAACATAGATAAACACAATAATTAAAAACCGAAAACAGAAAGAAATAAAGAACAAGGAATGAATCCACCTTTATTGGCGTCTTCTTCTTGAAGGACCAATGATATTCTTAAGCTCTTCTATATCCCTTCCTTGCCTTTGTTGTTCCTCCCACATTGCTTTTTGATCTTCTCTTATTTCTTGGAGAATGATGG
Organism: Arachis stenosperma; assembly: GCF_014773155.1. Classification (NCBI taxonomy): domain Eukaryota; kingdom Viridiplantae; phylum Streptophyta; class Magnoliopsida; order Fabales; family Fabaceae; genus Arachis; species Arachis stenosperma. The sequence continues at coordinate 56,084,177 of NC_080377.1, read as the reverse complement.
AGTGTTCATGATGTTCCACCCTTAGTTGTTCAACATTATGGCTCAAATCTTCTAAGGAGGTGTTGAGTTGCTCCCAATAGTTGTTGGGAGGAAAGTGCATTCCTTGAGGCATTTGTTGATGATGAACTTCCTCATGTTCTTCTTGAGGGCCGTGAGGAATTTCTCTTGTTTGCTCCATCCTTTTCTTGGTGATGGGCTTGTCTTCTTCAATGGAGACATCTCCATCTATGATGACTCCAGCTGAGTAGCATAGATGGCATATAAGGTGGGGGAAGGCTAGCCGTGCCATGTGTGAAGGCTTGTCGGCTATTTTGTAGAGTTCATTGGAGATGACTTCATGAACTTCTACTTCTTCTCCAATCATGATGCTATGGATCATGATGGCCCGATCCACAGTAACTTCAGATCGGTTGCTTGTAGGGATGATGGATCTTTGGATGAACTCCAACCATCCTCTAGCTACAGGCTTGAGGTCCAGTCTTCTTAGTTGGACTGGCTTGCCTTTAGAGTCTATTCTCCATTGGGCGCCTTCCACACATATGTCCATTAGGACTTGGTCCATCCTTTGATTAAACTTGACCCTTCTTGTGTAGGGGCGTTCATCACCTTGCATCATGGGTAAGTGAAACGCCAACCTCACATTTTCCGGACTGAAATCCAAGTATTTCCCCCTAACCATTGTGAGATAATTCTTTGGGCTTGGGTTCATACCTTGGTCATGGTTCCTAGTGATCCATGCATTGGCATAGAACTCTTGAACCATTAATATTCCGACTTGTTGCATGGGGTTGGTTATGACTTCCCACCCTCTTCTTTGGATCTCATGTCGGATTTCCGGATACTCATTCTTTTTGAGCTTGAAAGGGACCTCGGGGATCACCTTCTTCTTTGCCACAACATCATAGAAGTGGTCTTGATGGCTCTTGGAGATGAATCTTTCCATCTCCCATGACTCGGAGGTGGAAGCTTTTGCTTTCCCTTTCCCTTTTCTTGAGGAAACTCCGGCCTTTGGTGCCATTGGTAATGGAAAAACAAAAAAAAAGCTTATGCTTTTACCACACCAAACTTAAAATTTGCTCGTCCTCGAGCAAGAAAGAAAAGAATAGAAGAAGAAGAAGAAGAGAATATGGTAGAGAGGGAGAGAAGTAGGTTCGGCTATATGGGAGAAGAAGGGATTTGTGTTGTGTGAAAATGAAGAAGAATGGAAGGTTATTTATAGGGAGAGGGAGGGTAGGTGTTCGGCCATTTGGGTGGGAATGGGTGGAAAATTGAATTTGAATATTATGAGGGTAGGTGGGGTTTATGGGAAAGAGGAGGTTGATGTGAATGGTGAATGGGGTAATTGGGAAAAGGATTTGAGGTGATTGTTGAAGGTTTTTGGGAAGTGTGATATGGGGAAGGGTGAAATGAGATTTGGATTAGGAGAGTGTGATTAGGATTAAAAGGTAAGGTGGGAATATGGTAGGTGGGGATCCTGTGGGGTCCACAGATCCTGAGGTGAGGATCCTGTGGGGTCCACAGATCCTGAGGTGAAAACAAATACCATTCCTTCACCATATAGGCATGTAACATGCCTTCATGCATCATCCTGGCGTTCAAACGCCCATTGATGCATGTTCTGGGCGTTCAACGCCCATGTAATGCATGTTTCTGGCGTTGAACGCCAGTTTCATGCTTGTTTCTGGCGTTCAGCGCCAGTTTGTCCTCTCTGTGCACCATCCTGGCGTTTAACGCCAGGTTGTTGCTTGTTTTGGGCGTTCAGCACCAGAATGGTGCTCTGTTCTGGCGTTGAACGCTGGCCAGATGCACCTTACTGGCGTTGAACGCCAGTCTGTGCTACCTCCAGGGTGAAAAATTTTTTCTTCTGTTTTTGACTCTGTTTTTAATTTTTTTGATTTTTTTTGTGACTCCTCATGATCATGTACCTAATTAAACACAAAAAAAACAAAGAAACAAAATAAAATAAAATTAGATAAATAAAATTGGGTTGCCTCCCAACAAGCGCTTCTTTAATGTCAATAGCTTGACAGTGGCTCTCATGGAGCCACAAGGTGATCAGGTCAATTTAAGTGTGGTCCCAACACCAAACTTAGAGTATGGATATGGGGTTTGAACACCAAACTTAGAGTTTGGTTGTGGCCTCACAACACCAAACTTAGAGTTTGACTGTGTGGGCTCCTCTTGACTCTGAACTGAGAGAAGCTCTTCATGCTTACTCTCTTCTGTCACAGAGGGATGGCCATGTGCCTTAAACACAAGGTAGTCCCCATTCAATTGAAGGACTAACTCACCTCTGTTGACATCTATCACAGCTCCTGCTGTGGCTAGGAAAGGTCTTCCTAGGATGATGCAATCATCCTCTTCCTTCCTAATGTCTAAGATTATGAAATCAGCAGGGATGTAAAGGCCTTCAAACCTTACTAGCACGTCCTCCACTATTCCATAAGCTTGTCTTATGGACTTATCTGCCAATTGTAATGAGAACAAGGCAGGTTGTACCTCAATGATATTCCCAGCTTCTCCATTACAGAGAGTGGCATAAGATTTATCCCTGACCCAAGGTCACATAGAGCTTTTTCAAAGCTCATGGTGGCAATGATGCAAGGTATTAAGAACTTGCCAGGATCTTGTTTCTTTTGAGGTAGAGTTCTCTGAATCCAAGTATCTAGCTCACTAATGAGCAAGGGAGGTTCACTTTCCCAAGTCTCATTACCAAACAGCTTGGCATTCAGTTTCATGATAGCTCCTAAATATTGAGCAACTTGCTCTCCAGTCACATCTTCATTCTCTTCAGAGGATGAATATTCTTCAGAGCTCATGAATGGCAGAAGGAGATTTAAAGGAATCTCTATGGTCTCTAGATGAGCCTCAGATTCCTCAGGATCCTTAATAGGAAACTCCTTCTTGCTTGAGGGACGTCCCAGGAGGTCTTCCTCACTAGGATTTTCGTCCCCCTCCTCCCTTGTGCATTCGGCCTCTTTGATCACATCAATGGCCTTGCACTCTCCTTTTGGATTTTCTTCTGTATTGCTTGGGAGAATACTGGGAGGAGTTTCAATAACTTTCTTACTTAGCTGGCCCACTTGTGCCTCCAAATTTCTAATGGAGGATCTTGTTTCATTCATGAAACTGAAAGTGGCATTTGACAGATCAGAGACTATATTGGCTAAATTAGAATTGTTTTGTTCAGAGTTCTCTGTCTGTTGCTGAGAAGATGATGGATATGGCTTACTATTGTTCGGCCTATTGCGTCCACCATTGTTAAAGCCTTGTTGAGGCTTTTGCTGATCCTTCCAGGAGAAATTTGGATGATTTCTCCATGATGAGTTATAGGTGTTTCCATAAGGTTCACCCATGTAATTAACCTCTGCCATGGCAGGGTTCTCAGGATCATAAGCTTCTTCAGAAGCTACCTCTCTAGTACTGTTGGATGCATGTTGCAATCCATTCAGATTTTGAGAGATCATGTTGACCTGTTGAGTCAACATTTTGTTCTGAGCCAATATGGCATTCAGAGCATCAATTTCAAGAACTCCTTTCTTCTGAGGTACCCCATTGTTCATGGAATTCCTCTTAGAAGTGTACATGAACTGGTTATTAGCAACCATGTCAATGAGCTCTTGAGCCTCTTCAGGCGTTTTCTTTAGGTGAATAGATCCACCTGCAGAATGGTCCAATGACATTTTCGAAAATTCAGAGAGACCATAATAGAATATATCTAATATGGTCCATTCTGAAAACATGTCAGATGGACATCTTTTGGTCAGCTGCTTGTATCTTTCCCAAGCTTCATAGAGGGATTCACCATCTTTTTGTTTGAAGGTTTGAACATCCACTCTCAGCTTGCTCAGCTTTTGAGGAGGAAAGAATTTATCCAGGAAGGCAGTGACCAGCTTATCCCAGGAGTCCAGGCTATCCTTGGGTTGTGAATCCAACCATATTCTAGCTCTGTCTCTTACAGCAAAAGGGAAAAGCATGAGTCTGTAGACTTCAGGATCAACTCCATTCGTCTTTACAGTCTCACAGATCTGCAAGAACTCAGTTAAAAACTGGTAAGGATCTTCAGATGGAAGTCCATAAAACTTGCAGTTTTGTTGCATCAAGGCAACTAGCTGAGGTTTCAGCTCAAAGTTATTGGCTCCAATGGCAGGAATGGAGATGCTTCTTCCATCAAACTTGGACGTTGGCTTAGTGAAGTCACCAAGCATTCTCCTTGCATTATTATTATTATTTTCAGCTGCCATCTCTTTCTCTTGTTCGAAATTTTCTAGAAGGTTTCTTCTGGATTGTTGTAATTTAGCTTCTCTTAATTTTTTCTTCAGAGTCCTTTCAGGTTCTGGATCTATTTCAACAAGAGTGCCTTTATCCCTGTTCCTGCTCATATGAAAGAGAAGAGAACAAGAAAGGAAAGAGGAATCCTCTATGTCACAGTATAGAGATTCCTTTATGTTAGTAGAAAAAGAAAGGGGTATAAAGAAGAAGAAGGATGGATTCGGATTTTTGGATGAAGAGAGGTGAAGAGAAGTGTTAGTAAATAAATAATTAAATAGAAGAAGAAAAGAGAAGAGAAATTCGAAAATAATTTTAAAAAGGGGTTAGTGATTTTCGAAAATTAGAGATAAAAGTAATTGCAATTAAAATTTGAAACAATTAGTTAATTAAAAAGAATTTTTGAAAAAGAGTGAGATATTTTCGAAAATAGAAGAGAGAGAAGTAGTTAGGTGGTTTTGAAAAAGATAAGAAACAAACAAGAAGTTAGTTAGTTGATTGAAAAAGATTTGAAATCAAATTTGAAAAAGATAAGAAGATAGTAAGTTAGATAAGATATTTTGAAATCAAATTTTGAAAAAGATAAAATTTTTGAAAAAGATAAAATAAAAGATAAAAAGATTTTTAAGAAAAAGATATTTTGAAAAAGATTTAATTTTTAAAATTACTTAACTAACAAGGAACTACAAGATAAGATTCTAGAACTTAAAGATTGAACCTTTCTTAACAAGAAAGTAACAAACTTCAAATTTTTGAACCAATCACATTAATTATTAGTGAATTTTCGAAAATTACATATAAAGATAAGAAAAAGATTTTGAAAATAATTTGAAAAAGATTTTTGAAATTTTCGAAAAATAGAAAAAAAATGAAAAAGATATGATTTTTGAAAAAGATTTTGAAAAGATAAGATTTTTAAAATTGAAATTTTGACTTGACTTAGTAAGAAATAACTAATTTTGAAAATTTTTTGACTAAGTCAACCCAAAATTTCGAAAATTTGGAGGGAAATAAGGAAAAGATATATTTTTGATTTTTGAATTTTTAATTATGAGAGAGAAAAACAACAAAAATACTTTATGCATGAAATTTTTAGATCAAAACAATGAATGCATGCAAGAATGCTATGAATGTCAAGATGAACACCAAGAACACTTTGAAGATCATGATGAACATCAAGAACATAATTTTGAAAAATTTTTGATGCAAAGGAAACATGCAAGACACCAAACTTAGAAATCTTTAATGCATGGACTCTAACAAACGAAAAATGCATATGAAAAACAACAAATAACACAAAAAAAGAAAACATCAAGATCAAACAAGAGGACTTATCAAGAACAACTTGAAGATCATGAAGAACACTATGAATGCATGGGATTTTCGAAAAAAAATGCAAGAAAAATTTTTAAAGCATGCAATTGACACCAAACTTAAAAATTGACTCAAGACTCAAACAAGAAACACAAAATAATTTTTTATTTTTATGATTTTATGAATTTTTTTGAATTTTTATTAATTTTTTCGAAAATAAAGTTTAGAAAAACGAAAAATAAAAGAAAAATTTTGAAAAAGATTTTTGAAAAGAAAATTACCTAATCTGAGCAACAAGATGAACCGTCAGTTGTCCATACTCGAACAATCCCCGGCAACGGTGCCAAAAACTTGGTGGACGAAATTGTGATCACTGTTCTTTGATTTGCATTTATTGTAGAATTGTGGAACTTAGGATTTTTGGCACGAGTGGACACAACTCCGTTCAACTAACCAGCAAGTATACTGGGTCGTCCAAGTAATAAACCTTACGTGAGTAAGGGTCGATCCCACAGAGATTGTTGGTATGAAGCAAGCTATGGTCACCTTGTAAATCTCAGTTAGGCAGATTAAAAAGTTATGGGTTTCGAAAATAGAAATAATAAAATAGAAATAATAAAAGGGATAGAAGACTTATGCAGATTCATTGGTGGGAATTTCAGATAAGCGAATGGAGATGCTGCATGGCTCAAGGACGCCTGCTCTTCTACTGCTTCTACTCAATCCTTCTTACTCCTTTCCATGGCAAGCTGTGTATAGGGGTTCACCATCAGCGGTGGCTACTTTCAATCCTCTCGGGAAAATGATCCTATGCGGTTGTCAATCGCACGGCTAATCGTCTGGAGGCATCACCCATGGTTGATGGCTACATCCCATCCTCGCAGTGAAAACTAATGCTCACGCACTCTGTCACAGTACGGCTAATCACTGGTTGGTTCCCGCGCCTACTGGAATAGAATCCCTTGATTCTTTTGCGTCTGTCACTAACGCCCAGCACTTGCAAGTTTGAAGCACGTCACAGTCATTCATTACCGGAATCCTACTCGGAATACCACAGACAAGGTGAGACTTTCCGGATTCCCAGGATCCTACTCGGAATACCACAGACAAGGTGAGACTTTCCGGATCCTCATAAATGCCGCCATCTATCTAGCTTATACCACGAAGATTCTGTTGGGGAATCTAAGAGATACACGTTCAAGCTCAGTTGCATGTAGAACGGAAGTGGTTGTCAATCACGCGCGTTCATAAGTGAGAATGATAATGAGGGTTATCTAACTCATCACATTCATCATGTTCTTGGGTGCGAACGGATATCTTGGAATAAGAATAAGAGAGATTTGAATAAAAGAAAATAGAACTTCATTAATACTTGAGGTACAGCAGAGCTCCACACCCTTAATCTATGGTGTGCAGAAACTCCACCGTTGAAGATACATAAGTGAAAGAGGTTCAGGCATGGCCGAATGGCCAGCCCTCTCCATGATCAAGTGACCGAATATTCAAAGAGATTAAACTGTCAAAAGATGTCTAATACAATAGATAAATGTCCTATATATACTAGACTAGCTACTAGGGTTTACATGAGTAAGTAATTGATGCATAAATCCACTTCCGGGGTCCCACTTGGTGTGTGCTTGGGCTGAGCTTGATCTATCCACGAGCTGAGGCTTCTCTTGGAGTTGAACTTCGAGTTATGACATGTTTTGGGCGTTCAACTCCGGATCATGACGTTTTTCTGGCGTTTAACTCTAGACAGCAGCATGTACTTGGCGTTCAACGCCAAGTTACGTCGTCATTCTTCGAATAAAGTATGGACTATTATATATTGCTGGAAAGCCCTGGATGTCTACTTTCCAACGCCGTTGAGAGCGCGCCAATGGGAGTTCTGTAGCTCTAGAAAATCCATTTCGAGTGTAGGGAGGTCAGAATCCAACAGCATCAGCAGTCCTTTTGTCAGCCTTTTTCAGAGTTTTGCTCAAATCCCTCAATTTCAGTCAGAATTTACCTGAAATCATAGAAAAACACACAAACTCATAGTAAAGTCCAGAAATGTGAATTTAACATAAAAACTAAGGAAAACATCCCTAAAAGTAGCTTGAACTTACTAAAAACTACCTAAAAACAATGCCAAAAAGCGTATAAATTATCCGCTCATCAATGCCCTACATACAGCTTGCCATGGAAAGGAGTTAGAAGGATTGGATGAAAGCAATGAGAAAGTAGAGATTCAAGAGGAGCATAGCATCTCCACACGCCTATCTGAAATTCCCACTATTGATTTACATAAGTATTTCTATCCCTTTTTATTTTCTATTTATTATTAATTTTCGAAACCCATAACCATTTAATCTGCCTAACTGAGATTTACAAGGTGACCATAGCTTGCTTCATACCAACAATCTCTGTAGGATCGACCCTTACTCACGTAAGGTATTACTTGGATGACCCAGTACACTTGCTGGTTAAGTTGAACGGAGTTGTGTCCACACATAGGTGCCATAATAATGATTCCATACAACAACAAAGAATACTACATTGATGTGATCACAATTTCGTCCACCAATATACATGCATGAATACAAGGAATAATGGACATATAGAATTAAACAAATTAAAGATCACAATCATAGGAAGAGAACAATGCACACAAGAAGGGAGAATAAGTGGTTATAAGATGTAACCACACCATTAGGCTCAAAACTCGCTTGCTTGTGGTCTTGGCTCAAATCCCATGTTCCAAAATACATTCTTCAAATAAGCTAAGCATCAAAAGATTTTAAAATTTCAAAATTGGTAGTCGCCCTAAAATTCTAGTTTTCTAGAATAGAATTCATTGCTCTAACCAAGTGGATTTATTAAGAGATACTAATATGCAAAAGATGCCAAAAATGAAAGACCTAATATGCAATCTACTCTAGTTAAGAAAAGAGGTTCAAAGAGTTTATTCGGGTGTTACCTACGAAGACCGGTTGGCCGACCGACCACCCCACACTTAGAAGTTGGCACGATCCTCCGTGCCTTAAGTGAGACGAAGTGGTGGATCGGCTTCCGAGTGTCCATCCTCGTCATCATTATCGCTTTCCTCATTATCGGTGTCGGTGGAAGTGGAAATTTCTGGTTCTTCCATAGGTGGTGCTAGGCAACTTAGAAGCTTCTTGACAAAAGTGTATCGGTGTTGGTTACGCTGCTCATAACAGTCAAGCTTCTTGTGGAGTTCCTCTATGCGTTGCATGGATGATTTTGGCGGTGCGGAAGATGTGGAGGGAATGCTCATGGGGACGGTTAGGGGTGGCTCTTCGGTGTCCATCGGAGGGTAAAGATATCTCCCGATTGGAACAACATCTCCATCCACTGGGATCATGGCCCTTCTATCCTTGGTCTCTCGGGGAACACCGACTGCGGCGACTAAGTCGGTCACTAGAGCGGGAAAAGGTAGATTCCCCTTAGCGTGGATGCGGCCCATAGATTGGCGGATGAGACGGGGAATATGCACTGGTCTCTCTGTGAGGACACACCAAACTAACAAGGCTAACTCGGCAGTGATAGAGGAGCCATGGGTGCTTGGGAGCACATAGTGGGCTAGAATTTGGGCCCATGCTTGAGCCTCCCTGGTAAGAAAATGTGCGGTGATGCCCTTGGGCCGGGCCCTCATCCTTCCTTGAATCCATAATGATTCGGGTATGGCAATGAATCCGACAAAATCTCTTGATTAGCATCAACCCCTTCCGCTAATGGACCGGTCTTAAGCACATTTTGAATGGCCTCCTCTGTGATGGGAACTTGCCTTTGGCGCACCAATACCGATGTAAGGGAAGGAGAGTGGTAGTTGGTGTAAAATTCAACCACCCATGACAAGTTCGTCTTTCGTGGCTTCCTCAATAGGAATTCCCATTGCCGCCGTTCGATGCAGGGCATAATGAGCGGTATGACATGAGCCGGAGGGGTTAGAAGGGGCTCTGCATGATAGTTCTTCGGCTTGATCAAGGGATAGACAAGTTCACAATAGCGGTTGGGGAACTTGTTCGGATCCCTCGCCGGATTGTCTTTTTCCAAAACATCAATGTTAGCAATGCTCCTAGTCTTGGTGAGGAGGGGCTTAGCTCGCGGGCCTTGTTGTGCTTTGCTAGTTGATGAGCGGATAATTTGTACGCTTTTTGGCATTGTTTTTAGTATGTTTTTAGTAGTTTGAGTTGAGTTTTTAGTATATTTTTATTAGTTTTTAGTTAAAATTCACTTTTCTGGACTTTACAATGAGTTTGTGTGTTTTTCTGTGATTTCAGGTATTTTCTGGCTGAAATTGAGGGACCTGAGCAAAAATCTGATTCAGAGACTGAAAAGGACTGCAGATGCTGTTGGATTCTGACCTCCCTGCACTCGAAGTGGATTTTCTGGAGCTACAGAAGCCCAATTGGCGCGCTCTCAACGGCGTTGGAAAGTAGACATCCTGGGCTTTCCAGAAATATATGATAGTCCATACTTTGCCCAAGATTTGATGGCCCAAACCGGCGTTCAAAGTCACCCTCAGAATTTCCAGCGTTAAACGCCGGAACTGGCACCAAAATGGGAGTTAAACGCCCAAACTGGCATAAAAGCTGGCGTTTAACTCCAAGGGAAGTCTCTACACGAAAATGCTTCAATGCTCAGCCCAAGCACACACCAAGTGGGCCTGGAAGTGGATTTTTATGTCATTTACTCATCTCTATACACCTTAGGCTACTAGTTCTCTATATATAGGACCTTTTACTATTGTATTTTCATCTTCTGATCTTTGGAATCTTTTGTTCTTTAGATCTTTTGATCACTTTGGGAGGCTGGCCTCACGGCCATGCCTAGACCTTGTTCTTATGTATTTTTAACGGTGGAGTTTCTACACACCATAGATTAAGGTGTGGAGCTCTGCTGTACCTCAAGTATTAATGCAATTACTATTGTTCTTCTATTCAATTCCGTTTGTTCTTGTTCCAAGATATCACTTGTTCTTCAACTTGATGAATGTGATGATCAGTGACACTCATCATCATTCTCACCTATGAACGTGTGACTGACAACCACCTCCGTTCTACCTTAGATTGGGTGGATATCTCTTGGGTTCTTTAACCGGAATCTTCGTGGTATAAGCTAGAACTGATGGCGGCATTCAAGAGAATCTGGAAGGTCTAAACCTTGTCTGTGGTATTCTGAGTAGGATTCAATGATTGAATGACTGTGACGTGCTTCAAACTCCTGAGGGCGGGGCGTTAGTGACAGACGCAAAAGAATCAATGGATTCTATTCCGGCCTGATTGAGAACCGACAGATGGATAGCCGTGCCGTGACAGGGTGCGTTGAACATTTCCAATGAGAGGATGGGAGGTAGCCACTGACAATGGTGAAACCCTACATACAGCTTGCCATGGAAAGGAGTAAGAAGGATTGGAGGAAGACAGTAGGAAAGCAGAGAGACAGAAGGGACAGCATCTTCATACGCTTATCTGAAGCTCTCTACCAATGAATTACATAAGTATCTCTATCTTTATCTTCATGTTTTATTCATCATCTATACCCATTTGAGTCTGCCTGACTAAGATTTACAAGGTGACCATAGCTTGCTTCATACCAACAATCTTCGTGGGATCGACCCTTACTCGCGTAAGGTTTATTACTTGGACGACCCAGTGCACTTGCTGGTTAGTTGTGCGAAGTTGTAGTGATCACAATTTCGTGCACCTAGTTTTTGGCGCCGTTGCCGGGGATTGTTCGAGTATGGACAACTGACGGTTCATCTTGTTGCTTAGATTAGGTATTTTTTTTTTCTTCAGAGTTCTTAAGAATGAATTCTAGTGTTTCAAGGTGATGTTCTTATCATCACCAAAGCTGATTGATCCTCATCAATTTAGCTCTTGAATGCAATGTCCTGCTGAAGCTTGGCTAGCTATGTCTAATTCCTTTAGACTAAAGCTTTAGACTAACATTGCATGATTCCTGGAATTCTCATTAAGAATTTTGATACCTTTATTTTCTTCTTCCACTTAATTTTCGAAAAATCCAAAAAAAAAAATTACAAAATCATAAAAACCAAAAATATTTCTTGTTTAAGTCTAGTGTCTCATTTTAAGTTTGGTGTCAATTGCATGTTTCTGTTCTTCTTGCATTTTTCGAATTTATGCATGTGTCTTCATTAATCTTCAAGTTGTTCTTGATGATTTCCCTGTTTTGATCTTTGAATTCTATTGACTTGAGTATTTCTGTTGTTTGTCATATGCATTCTCATTTTGTTAGTGTCAGTAGTATACAAACTTCTAAGTTTGGTGTCTTGCATGCATTGTTTATTTGATTTTAGTTGCATTTTTTTTATTTTTCTTTATTATTAAAAATCCAAAAAAAATTTTTTATTTGTGTCTTTTCAAGTCAATAATACAGAGAATTGAAGATTCAGAACATACAGCAGAGGAATTATACAGAAAAAGCTGGGCGTTCAAAACGCCCAGTGAAGAAGGACAGACTGGCGTTAAACGCCAGCCAGGGTGCCTGGTTGGGCGTTTAACGCCCAAAAGGGTAGAGTTTTGGGCATTAAACGCCAGAATGTGCACCATTCTGGGCGTTTAACGCCAGGATGGCACAAGAAGGGAGATTTTGTTTTCAAATCAATTTTTTTTTCAAGTTTTCAAAATTTTTCAAATCAAATCTTTTTTAAATCATATATTTTCAATCAAATCTTTTTCAAAATCAATTTCTTTCCTTTTTTCAAAGATACTTGCTATCAATTAATGATTTGATTCAACATTTCAATTATGTTACCTTTTTTGTTGAGAAAGGTTTTATGTTTGAATCATATCTTTTCTTGTTAGCCAAGTCATTAATTTTTAAAATCAAATCTTTTTAAAATGTTTTTCAAATCATATCTTCTCAATCACATCTTTTTAAAAACCAATCATATCTTCTTAACCACATCTTTTTCAAATAGTTTCCAATCAAATCTTTCTGATTTCTAATTTCAAAATCTTTTTCAAAAATCACTTGATTTCTTTCCCACTTTTATTTTCGAAAATCAATTAAGTGTTTTTCAAAATGTTTTCAAAATCTCTTACTCAAATTTTCGAAAATTACTTCTCTTCTTCTCACATCCTTCTATTTATGACTAACACTATTCCATAAATGCAAAATTCGAACTCCATCTTCTTTGATAAGTTCGAATTTTCTACTTCTGACTTCTATTTTTCTTTTCCTCTGACACCTCAAGGAATCTCTATACTGTGACATAGAGGATTCCACATTTTCTTGTTCTCTTCTCCTTCATATGAGCAGGAACAAAGACAAAGGCATTCTTGTTGAAGCTGACCCTGAACCTGAAAGGACCTTGAAACGAAAGCTAAGAGAAGCTAAGGCACAACTCTCTGTAGAGGACCTAACAGAAATCTTCAAAGAAGAAGACATGGCAGCCGAAAACAACAACAATGCAAACAATGCAAGGAAGGTGCTGGGTGACTTTACTGCACCTACTCCCGACTTCTATGGGAGAAGCATCTCTCTCCCTGCCATTGGAGCAAACAACTTTGAGCTTAAGCCTCAATTAGTTTCTCTAATGCAACAGAATTGTAAGTTCCATGGACTTCCATTGGAAGATCCTCATCAGTTCTTAGCTGAATTCTTGCAAATCTGTGACACTGTCAAGACTAATGGGGTTGACCCTGAGGTCTACAGACTTATGCTATTCCCTTTTGCTGTAAGAGACAGAGCTAGGATATGGTTGGACTCACAACCTAAAGAAAGCCTGGACTCATGGGAAAAGCTAGTCAATGCCTTCTTGGCAAAGTTCTTTCCACCTCAATAATTGAGTAAGCTTAGAGTAGAAGTACAAACCTTCAGACAGAAGGATGGAGAATCCCTCTATGAAGCTTGGGAAAGATACAAACAATTGATCAGAAGATGTCCTTCTGACATGCTTTCTGAATGGAGCATCATAGGTATTTTCTATGATGGTCTCTCTGAACTATCCAAGATGTCTTTGGATAGCTCTGCTGGAGGATCTCTTCATCTGAAGAAGACGCCTACAGAGGCTCAAGAGCTAATTGAAATGGTTGCAAATAACCAATTCATGTACACTTCTGAAAGGAATCCTGTGAACAATGGGACTAATCAGAAGAAAGGAGTTCTTGAGATTGACACTCTGAATGCCATATTGGCTCAGAATAAGATATTGACTCAACAAGTCAATTTGATTTCTCAAAGTCTGTCTGGAATGCAAAATGCACCAAGCAGTACTAAGGATACTTCATCTGAAGAAGAAGCTTATGATCCTGAGAACCCTTCAATGGAAGAGGTGAATTACCTAGGAGAACCCTATGGAAACACCTATAATTCTTCATGGAGAAATCACCCAAATTTCTCATGGAAGGATCAACAGAGACCTCAACAAGGTTTCAACAACAATAATGGTGGAAGAAACAGGTTTAGTAATGGCAAGCCTTTTCCATCATCTTCTCAGCAACAGACAGAGAATTTTAAGCAGAATACCTCTGACTTAGCAACCATGGTCTCTGATCTAATCAAAACCACCCAAAGTTTCATGACTGAAACAAGGTCCTCTATTAGGAATTTGGAGGCACAAGTGGGACAGCTGAGCAAGAAAGTTACTGAACTCCCTCCAAGTACTCTTCCAAGCAACACAGAAGAAAATCCAAAAGGAGAGTGCAAGGCCATAAACATGGCCAAATTTGGAGAGGGAGGAGAGGAAGTGAACGCCACTGAGGAAGACCTCAATGGGCGTGCACTGACCTCCACTGAGTTCCCCAATGAGGAACCATGGGAATCTGAGGCTCAAAATGAGACCATAGAGATTCCATTGAACTTACTTCTGCCTTTCATGAGCTCTGATGAGTATTCTCCCTCTGAAGAGGATGATTATGTCACTGAAGAGCAAGTTGCTAAATACCTTGGAGCAATCATGAAGCTAAATGACAAGTTATTTGGAAATGAGACTTGGGAGGATGAACCCCCTTTGCTCACCAAAGAACTTGATGACTTGTCTAGGCAGAAATTACCTCAAAAGAGACAAGATCCTGGGAAGTTTTCCATACCTTGTACCATAGGCACCATGACCTTCAAGAAGGCCCTGTGTGACTTAGGATCAAGTGTAAACCTCATGCCTCTCTCTGTAATGGAGAAGCTAGGGATCTTTGAGGTGCAAGCTGCAAGAATCTCACTAGAAATGGCAGACAATTCAAGAAAACAAGCTCATGGACTTGTAGAGGATGTTTTGGTGAAGATTGAAGACCATTACATCCCTGCTGATTTCATAGTCCTAGAGACTGGGAAGTGCATGGATGAAACCATCATCCTTGGCAGACCCTTCCTAGCCACAGCAAAGGCTGTGATTGATGTTGATGGAGGTGAACTGATCATTCAAGTGAATGAAAAATCCTTTGTGTTTAAGGCTCAAGGATGTCCCTCTGTCACCATGGAGAGGAAGCATGAAGAGCTTCTCTCAAATCAGAGTCAAGCAGAGCCCCCACAGTCAAACTCTAAGTTTGGTGTTGGGAGGCCACAACCAAACTCTAAGTTTGGTGTTGAACCCCCACATTCAAACTCTAAGTTTGGTGTTGGGAGGTTCCAACATTGCTCTGAATATCTGTGAGGCTCCATGAGAGCCCTCTGTCAAGCTACTGACATTAAAGAAGCGCTTGTTGGGAGGCAACCCAATGTTATATTTTATCTATTTTCCTTTGTTATTTTATTTTATTTTGTAGGTTGATGATCATGAGAAGTCACAAAATCAATTGAAAAAGCAAAAACAGAATAAAAAACAGGAAGAAAAACAGTACACCCTGGAGGAAGAACCTACTGGCATTTAAACGCCAGTAAGGTTAGCAGTTGGGCGTTTAACGCCCAGTCTGGCACCATTCTGGGCGTTTAACGCCAGAAAGGGGCACCAGACTGGCGTTAAACGCCAGGAAAGGGCAAGAACCTGGCGTTAAACGCCAGAAAGGGGCACCAGCCTGGCGTTTAACGCCAGAATTGGCTCAAAACGTGTTTTTGCATGCCATTTGGTGCAGGGATGACTTTTCCTTGACACCTCAGGATCTGTGGACCCCACAGGATCCCCACCAACCCCACCACCCTCTTTCTTCTTCACCCATTCACCAATCACCTCAATACCTCTTCCCCAAAAACCCTTCACCTATCAAATCCCATCTTCTCTTCACCACTCACATCCATCCTTCATAAAACCCCACCTACCTCACCCTTCAAATTCAAACCACTTTCCCTCCCAAACCCACCCATACATGACCGAACCATGAGCCCCCCTCTCCTATATAAACCCTTCTTCACTCCTTCATTTTTCCACAACCTAAACACCACTTCTCCCCCTCTTTGGCCGAACGCAAAGCCATTCCCTTCTTCCTCATTTCTTCTTCTTCTACTTTCTTCTTTCTTCTTTTGCTCGAGGACGAGCAAACCTTTTAAGTTTGCTGTGGTAAAAGCATTGCTTTTTGTTTTTCCATAACCATTTATGGCATCCAAGGCCGGAGAAACCTCTAGAAAGAGGAAAGGGAAGGCAAAAGCTTCCACCTCTGAGTCATGGGAGATGGAGAGATTCATCTCAAGGGTGCATCAAGACCACTTCTATGAAGTTGTGGCCATGAAGAAGGTGATTCATGAGGTCCCTTTCAAACTAAAAAAGGGTCAACTTTGATCAAAGGTTGGACCAAGTCCTCACAGACATTTGTGAAGTGGGCGCTCAATGGAAGAGAGATTCAAGAGGAAAGCCGGTTCAACTGAGAAGGCAAGACCTCAAGCCTATCACTAAGAAAAGGATGGAGCAAACAAGAGACCCCTCTCATCATGAGATCCCTGAGATGCCTCAAGGGATGCACTTTCCTCCACAAGACTATTGGGAGCAAATTAACACCTCCCTAGGAGAATTGAGTTCCAACATGGGACAACTAAGGGTGGAGCACCAAGAACATTCCATCTTCCTCCATGAAATTAGAGAAGATCAAAGAATCATGAGAGAGAAGCAACAAAGACAAGGAAGAGACATTGAGGAGCTCAAGCACTCCATAGGATCTTCAAGAGGAAGAATAAGCCGCCATCACTAAGGTGGACCCGTTCTTTAATTTCCTTGTTCTTTGTTTTTCTGTTTTTCGAATTTTAGTGCTTATGTTTATCTATGTTTGTGTCTTGTGATCATTAGTATCTTAATGCCTATGCCTTAAAGTTATGAATGTCCTATGAATCCATCACCTTTCTTAAATGAAAACTGTTTTTATCACAAAAGAACAAGAAGTACAGGATTTCAAATTCATCTTTAAAACTAGCTTAATTAGTTTGATGTGGTGGCAATACTTTTTGTTTTCTGAATGTATGCTTGAACAGTGCATATGTCTTTTGAATTTGTGGTTCATGAATGTTGGCTCTTGAAAGAATGATGAAAAAGGAGACATGTTACTGAGAATCTGAAAAATCATAAAAATGATTCTTGAAGCAAGAAAAAGCAGTGAATACAAAAAAAAAAAAAGAGAAAGAGAAAAACGAAAAAAAAAGGGAGAAAGAAAAAGAAAAGAAAAAGAAAGAAATAAAGTTGTGATCCAAGGCAAAAAGAGTGTGCTTAAGAACCCTGGACACCTCTAATTGGGGACTCTAGCAAAGCTGAGTCACAATCTGAAAAGGTTCACCCAATTATGTGTCTGTGGCATGTATGTATCCGGTGGTAATACTGGAAAACAGAGTGCTTTGGGCCACGGCCAAGACTCAATAAGTAGCTGTGTTCAAGAATCATCATACTTAACTAGGAGAATCAATAACACTATCTGGATTCTGAGTTCCTAAAGAAGCCAATCATTCTGAATTTCAAAGGATAAAGTGAGATGCCAAAACTGTTCGGAGGCAAAAAGCTACTAGTCCCGCTCATCTAATTTGGAGCTAAGTTTCATTGATAATTTGGAGTCTATAGTATATTCTCTTCTTTTTATCTTATTTGATTTTTAGTTGCTTGAGGACAAGCAACAATTTAAGTTTGGTGTTGTGATGAGCGGATAATTTGTACGCTTTTTGGCATTGTTTTTAGTATGTTTTTAGTATGATCTAGTTAGTTTTTAGTATATTTTTATTAGTTTTTAGTTAAAATTCACTTTTCTGGACTTTACTATGAGTTTGTGTGTTTTTCTGTGATTTCAGGTATTTTCTGGCTGAAATTGAGGGACTTGAGCAAAAATCTGATTCAGAGACTAAAAAGGACTGCAGATGCTGTTGGATTCTGACCTCCCTGCACTCGAAGTGGATTTTCTGGAGCTACAGAAGCTCAATTGGCGCGCTCTCAACGGCGTTGGAAAGTAGACATCCTGGGCTTTCCAGCAATATATGATAGTCCATACTTTGCCCAAGATTTGATGGCCCAAACCGGCGTTCAAAGTCACCCTCAGAATTTCCAGCGTTAAACGCCGGAACTGGCACCAAAATGGGAGTTAAACGCCCAAACTGGCATAAAAGCTGGCGTTTAACTCCAAGAAGAGTCTCTACATGAAAATGCTTCAATGCTCAGCCCAAGCACACACCAAGTGGGCCCGGAAGTGGATTTTTATGTCATTTACTAGTAGCCTAGGGTTTATAGAGATGAGTAAATGACATAAAAATCCACTTTCGGGCCCACTTGGTGTGTGCTTGGGCTGAGCATTGAAGCATTTTCGTGTAGAGACTCTTCTTGGAGTTAAACGCCAGCTTTTATGCCAGTTTGGGCGTTTAACTCCCATCCTTGTGCCAGTTCCGGCGTTTAACGCTGGGAATTCTGATGGTGACTTTGAACGCCGGTTTGGGCCATCAAATCTTGGGCAAAGTATGGACTATCATATATTGCTGGAAAGCCCAGGATGTCTACTTTCCAACGCCGTTGAGAGCGCGCCAATTGAGCTTCTGTAGCTCCAGAAAATCCACTTCGAGTGCAGGGAGGTCAGAATCCAACAGCATCTGCAGTCCTTTTTAGTCTCTGAATCAGATTTTTGCTCAAGTCCCTCAATTTCAGCCAGAAAATACCTGAAATCACAGAAAAACACACAAACTCATAGTAAAGTCCAGAAAAGTGAATTTTAACTAAAAACTAATAAAAATATACTAAAAACTAACTAGATCATACTAAAAACATACTAAAAACAATGCCAAAAAGCGTACAAATTATCCGCTCATCACAACACCAAACTTAAATTGTTGCTTGTCCTCAAGCAACTAAAAATCAAATAAGATAAAAAGAAGAGAATATGCAATGAATTCCAAAAACATCTATGAAGATCAGTATTAATTAGATGAGCGGGGCTTTTAGCTTTTTGCCTCTGAACAGTTTTGGCATCTCACTCTATCCTTTGAAATTCAGAATGGTTGGCTTCTTTAGGAACTTAGAATCCAGATAGTGTCATTGATTCTCCTAGTTAAGTATGATGATTCTTGAACACAGCTACTTATTGAGTCTTGGCCGTGGCCCAAAGCACTATGTCTTCCAGTATTACCACCGGATACATACATGCCACAGACACATAATTGGGTGAACCTTTTCAGATTGTGACTTAGCTTTGCTAAAGTCCCCAATTAGAGGTGTCCAGGGTTCTTAAGCACACTCTTTTTGCCTTGGATCACAACTTTATTTCTTTCTTTTTTCTTTTCTCTCTTTTTTTTTCTTTTTTCGTTTTCTTTTCTCCCTTTTTTTTTTCGTTTTTCTCCTTCTCTTTTCTCTTTTTTTTTTTGTATTCACTGCTTTTTCTTGCTTCAAGAATCATTTTTATGATTTTTCAGATCCTCAGTAACATGTCTCCTTTTTCATCATTCTTTCAAGAGCCAACATTCATGAACCACAAATTCAAAAGACATATGCACTGTTTAAGCATACATTCAGAAAACAAAAATATTGCCACCACATCAAAATAATTAAACTGTTATAAAATTCAAAATTCATGCAATTCTTCTCTTTTTCAATTAAGAACATTTTTCATTTAAGAGAGGTGATGGATTCATAGGACATTCATAACTTTAAGGCATAGACACTAAGACACTAATGATCACAAGACACAAACATAGATAAACATAAGCATAATTTTCGAAAAAAAAAAAACAGAAAAAAATAAAGAACAAGGAAATTAAAGAACGGGTCCACCTTAGTGATGGCGGCTTGTTCTTCCTCTTGAAGATCCTATGGAGTGCTTGAGCTCCTCAATGTCTCTTCCTTGTCTTTGTTGCTCCTTTCTCATGATTATTTGATCTTCTCTAATTTCATGGAGGAGGATGGAATGTTCTTGGTGCTCCACCCTTAGTTGTCCCATGTTGGAACTCAATTCTCCTAAGGAGGTGTTTAGTTGTTCCCAATAGTTTTGTGGAGGAAAGTGCATCCCTTGAGGCATCTCAGGGATTTGATGATGAGATGGGTCTCTTGTTTGCTCCATCCTCTTCTTAGTGATGGGCTTGTCCTCATCAATGGGGATGTCTCCCTCTATGTCAACTCCAACCGAATAACAGAGGTGACAAATGAGATGAGGAAAGGCTAACCTTGCCAAGGTAGAGGACTTGTCCGCCACCTTATAAAGTTCTTGGGATATCACCTCATGAACTTCTATTTCTTCTCCAATCATGATGCTATGGATCATGATGGCTCGGTCTATAGTAACTTCGGACCAGTTGCTAGTGGGAATGATTGAGCGTTGGATAAACTCCAACCATCCCCTAGCCATGGGTTTGAGGTCATGCCTTCTCAATTGAACCGGCTTTCCTCTTGAATCTCTCTTCCATTGGGCGCCCTCTTCACAAATGACTGTGAGGACTTGGTCCAACCTTTGATCAAAGTTGACCCTTCTAGTGTAAAGGTGTTCATCTCCTTGCATCATGGGCAAGTTGAATGCCAACCTTACATTTTCAAGACTAAAATCCAAGTATTTCCCCCGAACCATTGTAAGCCAATTCTTTGGGTCCGGGTTCACACTTTGATCATGGTTCTTGGTGATCCATGCATTGGCATAGAACTCTTGAACCATTAAGATTCCAACTTGTTGAATGGGGTTGGTAAGAACTTCCCAACCTCTGCTTCGGATCTCATGTCGGATCTCCGGATATTCACTCTTTTTGAGTTTGAAAGGGACCTCGGGGATCACCTTCTTCAAGGCCACAACTTCATAGAAGTGGTCTTGATGCACCCTTGAGATGAATCTCTCCATCTCCCATGACTCGGAAGTGGAAGCTTTTGCCTTCCCTTTCCTCTTTCTAGAGGTTTTTCCGGCCTTGGATGCCATAAATGGTTATGAAAAAACAAAAAGCAATGCGTTTACCACACCAAACTTAAAAGGTTTGCTCGTCCTCGAGCAAAAGAAGAAAGAAGAGAGAAGAAGAAGAAAAAATAGAGGAGATGGAGATGGCTTTGTGGTTCGGCCAAAGGGTAGAAGTAGTGTTTAGGTTGTGTGAAAATGAGGGAGTGAAGATGGGTTTATATAGGGGTGGAGAGAGGGGTAGGGTTCGGCCATTATGGGTGGATTTGGGTGGGAAAGTGTTTTGAATTTGAATGGTGAGGTAGGTGGGGTTTTATGAAGGATGGATGTGAGTGGTGAAGAGAAAGATGGGATTTGATAGGTGAAGGGTTTTTGGGGAATAGGTGTTGAGGTGATTGGTGAATGGGTGAAGAAGAGAGAGAGTGGTGGGGTAGGTGGGGATCCTGTGGGGTCCACAGATCCTGAGGTGTCAAGGAAAGTTATCCCTGCACCAAGTGGCGAGCAAAATTGCTCTTTGTGCCAATTCTGGCGTTAAACGCCGGGCTGGTGCCCATTTCTGGCGTTTAACGCCAACTTCTTGCCCTTTACTGGCGTTTAACGCTAGTCTGGTGCCCCTTTCTGGCGTTAAACGCCCAGAATGGTGCCAGACTGGGCGTTAAACGCCCATCTGCTAGCCTTACTGGCGTTTAAACGCCAGCAGGTTCTTCCTCCAGGGTGTGCTGTTTTTCTTTCTGTTTTTCATTCTGTTTTTGCTTTTTCCATTGATTTTATGACTTCTCATGATCATCAACCTACAGAAAACATAAAATAACAAAGGAAAATAGATAAAATATAACATTGGGTTGCCTCCCAACAAGCGCTTCTTTAATGTCAGTAGCTTGACAGAGGGCTCTCATGGAGCCTCAGGGATGTTCAGAGTAATGTTGGAACCTCCCAATACCAAACTTAGAGTTTGAATGTGGGGGTTCAACACCAAACTTAGAATTTGGTTGTGGCCTCCCAACACCAAACTTAGAGTTTGACTGTGGGGGCTCTGTTTGGCTCTGTTTTGAGAGAAGCTCTTCATGCTTCCTCTCCATGGTGACAGAGGGATATCTTTGAGCCTTAAACATAAAGGATTCTTCATTCACTTGAATGATTAATTCTCCTCTATCAACATCAATCACAACCTTTGCTGTGGCTAGGAAGGGTCTGCCAAGGATGATGGATTCATCCATGCACTTCCCAGTCTCTAGGACTATGAAATCAGCAGGGATGTAATGGTTTTCAACTTTTACCAGAACATCCTCTACAAGTCCATAAGCTTGTTTTCTTGAATTGTCTGCCATCTATAGTGAGATTTTTGCAGCTTGCACCTCAAATATCCCTAGCTTCTCCATTACAGAGAGAGGCATGAGGTTTACACTTGACCCTAGGTCACACAAGGCCTTCTTGAAGGTCATGGTGCCTATGGTACAAGGTATTGAAAACTTCCCAGGATCCTGTCTCTTTTGAGGCAGTTTCTGCCTAGACAAGTCATCCAATTCTTTGGTGAGCAAAGGGGGTTCATCCTCCCAAGTCTCATTTCCAAATAACTTGTCATTTAGCTTCATGATTGCTCCAAGGTATTTAGCAACTTGCTCTTCAGTGACATACTCATCCTCTTCAGAGGAAGAATACTCATCAGAGCTCATGAATGGCAGAAGTAAATCCAATGGAATCTCTATGGTCTCAGTGGGAGCCTCAGATTCCCATGGTTCCTCATTAGGGAATTCATTAGAGGTCAGGGGACGTCCATTGAGGTCTTCCTCAGTGGCGTTCACTGCCTCTCCCTCCTCTCCAAATTTGGCCATGTTGATGGCCTTGCACTCTCCTTTTGGATTTTCTTCTGTATTGCCTAGAAGAGTACTAGGAGGGAGTTCAGTAATTTTCTTGCTCAGCTGACCCACTTGTCCCTCCAAGTTTCTAATGGAGGACCTTGTTTCAGTCATGAAACTTTGAGTGGTTTTGATTAGATCAGAGACCATGGTTGCTAAGTCAGAGGTGTTCTGCTTAGAACTCTCTGTCTGTTGTTGAGAAGATGATGGAAAAGGCTTGCCATTGCTAAACCTGTTTCTTCCACCATTATTATTGTTGAAACCTTGTTGAGGTGTCTGTTGATCCTTCCATGAGAGATTTGGATGATTTCTCCATGAGGGATTATAGGTGTTCCCATAGGGTTCTTCCATGTAGTTCACCTCTTCCATTGAAGGATTCTCAGGATCATAAGCTTCTTCTTCAGATGAAGCCTCCTTAGTACTACCTGGTGCATTTTGCATTCCAGACAGACTTTGAGAAATCATATTGACTTGCTGAGTCAATATTTTGTTCTGAGCCAATATGGCATTCAGAGTATCAATCTCAAGAACTCCTTTCCTCTGATTAGTCCCATTGTTCACAGGATTCCTTTCAGAAGTGTACATGAATTGGTTATTTGCAACCATTTCAATTAGTTCTTGAGCTTCTGTAGGCGTCTTCTTCAGATGAAGAGATCCTCCAACAGAGCTATCCAAAGACATCTTGGATAGTTCAGAGAGACCATCATAGAAAATACCTATGATGCTCCATTCAGAAAGCATGTCAGACAGACACTTTCTGATTAATTGTTTGTATCTTTCCCAAGCTTCATAGAGGGATTCTCCTTCCTTCTGTCTGAAGGTTTGGACTTCCACTCTAAGCTTACTCAATTTTTGAGGTGGAAAGAACTTTGCCAAGAAGGCATTGACTAGCTTTTCCCAAGAGTTCAGGCTTTCTTTAGGTTGTGAGTCCAACCATATCATAGCTCTGTCTCTTACAGCAAAAGGGAATAGCATAAGTCTGTAGACCTCAGGGTCAACCCCATTAGTCTTGACAGTGTCACAGATTTGCAAGAACTCAGCTAAAAACTGATGAGGATCTTCCAATGGAAGTCCATGGAACTTGCAATTCTGTTGCATTAGAGAAACTAATTGAGGCTTAAGCTCAAAGTTGTTTGCTCTAATGGCAGGGATAGAGATGCTTCTCCCATAGAAGTCGGGAGTAGGTGCAGTAAAGTCACCCAGCACCTTCCTTGCATTGTTGGCATTGTTGTTGTTTTCGGCTGCCATGGGTTCTTCTTCTTTGAAGATTTCTGTTAGGTCCTCTACAGAGAGTTGTGCCTTAGCTTCTCTTAGCTTTCGCTTCAAGGTCCTTTCAGGTTCAGGATCATCCTTAACAAGAATGCTTTTGTCTTTGTTCCTGCTCATAAGAAAGAGAAGAGAACAAGAAAATGTGGAATCCTCTATGTCACAGTATAGAGATTCCTTGAGGTGTCAGAGGAAAAGAAAAATAGAAGGCAGAGGTAGAAAATTCGAACTTATCAAGAAAGATGGAGTTCGAATTGTGCATTAAGGAATAGTGTTAGTCCATAAATAGAAGGATGTGAGAAGAGGGGAAGAAATTTTCGAAAATTAAGTAAGAGATTTAAAAACATTTTGAAAAACTTTAATTGATTTTCGAAAACCAAGATTGAGAAAGAGTAAAGTGATTTTTGAAAAAGATTTTGAAATTAGAAATCAAGAAGATTTGATTGAAAACTATTTTGAAAAAGATGTGGTTAAAAAGATATGATTGGTTTTAAAAGGATGTGATTGAGAAGACATGATTTGAAAAACATTTTTAAAAAGATTTGATTTTAAAAATTAATAACTTGGCTAACAAGAAAAGATATGATTCAAACATTAAACCTTTCTCAACAGAAAAGGCAACATACTTGAAATGTTGAATCAAATCATTAATTGATAGCAAGTATCCTTGAAAATGGAAAGAAATTGATTTTGAAAAAGATTTGATTGAAAAGATATGATTTGAAAAAGATTTGATTTTGAAAAGATTTTGAAAACCTGAAAAAATTTTGAATTAAAAACAGAATCTTCCCTCTTGTGCCATCCTGGCGTTAAACGCCCAGAATGGTGCACATTCTGGCGTTTAACGCCCAAACTACTACCTTTTTGGGCGTTAAACGCCCAGCCAGGCACCCTGGCTGGCGTTTACACGCCAGTTTGTCTTCTTCACTGGGCATTTTGAACGCCCAATTTTTTCCTGTGTAGTTCCTCTGCTGTATGTTCTGAATCTTCAATTCTCTGTATTATTGACTTGAAAAGACACAAATTAAAAATATTTTTGGATTTTTAATAGTAAGGAATAATCAAAATGCAACTAAAATCAAATAACAATGCATGCAAGACACCAAACTTAACAGTTTGTATACTACTGACACTAACAAAATGAGAATGCATATGAGAAACACAAAACACTCAAGTCAAGAGAATTTAAAGATCAGAGCAATGAAATCATCAAGAACATCTTGAAGATCACTGAAGACACATGAATGAATGCAAGAAGAACAGAAACATGCAATTGACACCAAACTTAATATGAGACTCTAGACTCAACAAGAAACATAAAATATTTTTGGTTTTTTTTTATGATTTTGTAAATTTTTTGTGCTTTTTTCAAAAATTAAGTGGAAAAGAAAATAAAGGTATCAAAATTCTTAATGAGAATTCCAGGAATCATGCAATGTTAGTCTAAAGCTTTAGTCTAAAGAAATTAGACATGGCTAGCCAAGCTTCAGCAGAACATTGCATTCAAGAGCTAAATTGATGAAGATCAATCAGCTTTGGTGATGATAAGAACATCACCTTGAAACACTAGAATTCATTCTTAAGAACTTTGAAGAAAAATACCTAATCTAAGCAACAAGATGAACCGTCAGTTGTCCAAACTCAACAATCCCCGGCAACGGCGCCAAAAACTTGGTAGATGAAATTGTGATCAATACTTTTCACAACTCAATTAATCCTTGGTAATGAATCCAAAAACTTGGTGTTCAATACCATGGCATAAACACAACTTCGCACAACTAACCAGCAAGTGTACTGGGTCGTCCAAGTAATAAACCTTATGCGAGTAAGGGTCGATCCCACAGAGATTGTTGGTATGAAGCAAGCTATGGTCACCTTGTAAATCTTAGTCAGGCAAACTCAAATGGTTATGAATGATGAATAAAACATAAAGATAAAGATAGAGATACTTATGTAATTCATTGGTGGGAATTTCAGATAAGCGTATGAAGATGCTTGGTCCCTTCCGTCTCTCTGCTTTCCTACTGTCTTCATCCAATCCTTCTTACTCCTTTCCATGGCAAGCTGTATGCAAGGGTTTCACCGTTGTCAGTGGCTACATCCCATCCTCTCAGTGGAAATGTTCAACCCACCCTATCACGGCACGGCTATCCAGCTGTCGGTTCTCGATCATGTCGGAATAGAATCCAATGATTCTTTTGCGTCTGTCACTAACGCCCCACAATCGCGAGTTTGAAGCTCGTCACAGTCATTCAATCACTGAATCCTACTTAGAATACCACAGACAAGGTTTGGACCTTCCGGATTCTCTTGAATGCCGCCATCAGTTCTAGCTTATACCACGAAGATTCCGGTTAAAGAATCCAAGAGATAAACATTCAAGCCTTGTTTGCTTGTAGAACAGAAGTGGTTGTCAGGCACTCGTTCATAAGTGAGAATGATGATGAGTGTCACATAATCATCACATTCATCATGTTCTTGGGTGCAAATTAATATCTTGGAACAAGAATAAGCGGAATTGAATAGGAGAACAATAGTAATTGCATTAATACTCGAGGTACAGTAGAGCTCCACACCTTAATCTATGGTGTGTAGAAATTCCACCGTTGAAAATACATAAGAACAAGGTCTAGGCATGGCCGAATGGCCAGCCTCCAAACGTGATCTAGAGATCTAAAGTGATCAAAAGATCTAAAGATCAAAAGATTCCAAAGATCAGAAGATGAAAATACAATAGTAAAAGGTCCTACTTATAGAGAACTAGTAGCCTAGGGTTTACAGAGATGAGTAAATGACATAAAAATCCACTTCCGGGCCCACTTGGTGTGTGCTTGGGCTGAGCATTGAAGCATTTTCGTGTAGAGACTCTTCTTGGAGTTAAATGCCAGCTTTTATGCCAGTTTGGGCGTTTAACTCCCATCCTTGTGCCAGTTCTGGCGTTTAACGCTGGGAATTCTGATGGTGACTTTGAACGCCGGTTTGGGCCATCAAATCTTGGGCAAAGTATGGACTATCATATATTGCTGGAAAGCCCAGGATGTCTACTTTCTAATGCCATTGAGAGCGCGCCAATTGGACTTCTGTAGCTCCAGAAAATCCACTTCGAGTGCAGGGAGGTCAGAATCCAACAGCATCTGCAGTCCTTTTTAGTCTCTGAATCAGATTTTTGCTCAGGTCCCTCAATTTCAGCCAGAAAATACCTGAAATCACAGAAAAACACACAAACTCATAGTAAAGTCCAGAAAAGTGAATTTTAACTAAAAACTAATAAAAATATACTAAAAACTAACTAGATCATACTAAAAATATACTAAAAACAATGCCAAAAAGCGTACAAATTATCCGCTCATCAAAGCACAAGAGAATAAATGGCCTAGATACATGACAGCTGCAACATGTAGCTAAGGCAATAATAAAGATCATAGCTAGTCACTAGCATGTGATGCATGAGTGGTATAGGCATGCAAACAAGAAGCATGAGAAGCACACACTCTTAATCATCAACAACAAGAAGTAAGAAAAATAGGGGATGATCTTGTAGAAATGAAGCAAGAAATGTAGTAAGCTCAATACATACATGAACAAACAAGTGAATGAGAAAGAACACCAAAATAGAGAACACTTTAGTCAAAAATAATTCCAAGAAGTCATATGAGTCTTTCATCAAACACTTGGTGTGCATCCCTTAATGACAAAAAACTTAGAGAAGAGTGACAATGTAGCATCCCATAAAGCATCATCAATCATCATATCACACCACTAAACACAAAAGAAAGCAAGTAAATCAAACAAACTCATCAATGCAAGAGTAAGCTCCACTTAGAACACCCATGAAAATGAAAAGAAATAGGGAAAGAAAATGCAACAAACAAGGAGAACATGAATACAACTACTTAAGAAAAAGAGTAAGAGCATGTAACTAAGGGAATGGAAAAAGGGAAAAGGAAACAAAAATTAGAAGGGAGGAGTACCTTGAGAGGGGGAAGAGGAGATAGGGTATGGAGGTGAGAGAAAGGTTAGTGAAGAAGAAAAGAGGGAAGAGAGAAAAGAGAGGTGTGGGTCCGCCGGAGGTGGTGGTTAAGAGGAGGTATGGATGGTAGAGGAGGGGAGAGGTGAGGAAGAGGGGTGGTGGTAAGAAGAAAGAAAGAAAATGGAAGGAAAAAGGCGCACTCTAATTTAATTGGTTCGCGAAACCGACGCGCGTGCGCTATGCATGCGTGCGCGTGCATGGGCAAAATCAGTAAGGGTGCGGACGCGCACGGTGCGCATGTTTGTGAAGCAGCGAAATGTGAGTGTGCGCGCGAGCGCCATGTGCGCATGCGCGTGCATATGTGTTGTGCTCTCAGCACAAGTTGGGCACAACTCTGGCCCAACTCTCGGGAAAGTGTACCAGAAAATAAAATTTGGTGAGCGACGCAGACGTGCACGGTGCACTGTCGCGTCGATTGGCATTATGGTCAAGGTACGCATGCGCACCAGGTGCGCCTACGCGTGAGTTCAGTTGGGCCAGTAGCATGAAATTAGCCCAACCAGGGCACAACTCTCTGGACAATAGCCCAAGATCGCAAAACGCAGTAGTGACGCGTATGCGTGTTTTTACGCGAATTGCCATGGACGCGTACGCGTCTGGTGCAAGCACGCGTGATGTTGGTTATGCCTAGGGCCCAAAGCTGGCCCAGAATATGCACAACTCTCTGGTAAATTGCCCAGGAGTTGCGAAAGCCTAGGAACGCATACGCGCACAGTGCGCGCACGCGTGCCCTTCTCCCCCTTTTTTTTTAAATGCCTAATGTCATGTGTCCACAAGCCAAACAAGCCAAAGAAGTCAAAAACACCTAAAATCAATGCAAAATCTAAAGAGAAGTGTGCTTCTACCACACAATCAAGTCATTCATGGAAAAATCAATGCAAGTCTTTATGAACAAGTTATCCAAGGTAGACACAAGCAATTCTAATCAAGCAAAAGTATAGCTAAGCAATTACAAAACAACGAAGAATTCAAAAACTATACACAAAGAGGAGATAGGATAGATCTCACCATGGTGGGTTGTCTCCCACCTAGCACTTTTGTTTAATGTCCTTAAGTTGGACTTTTACTTGTTCATTGCTCTTTGCCAAGAGGTGCATCTTCCAAAAAGAATACCTCAATCTCTTTGTTGCTCTTCATTTGCTCACCATGATACAACTTGAGACGGTGCCCATTGACCTTGAAGATATCCGAACTTGAAGGATGGCGCAAATGGTAAACCCCATAGGGTTCCGCCTTCACTACTTCATATAGGCCTTCCCATTTTGACCTTAGTTTACCGGGCAACAATCTCAATCTAGAATTGTAAAGAAGGACAAGATCCCCGGCCTTGAATTCTTTGCCTCTTATGTTCCTATCATGGATGGCTTTCATTTTTTTCTTGTAAAGTCTAGAGTTCTCATAAGCTTCAAGCCTCAAACATTCCAACTCCGTTAATTGTAATTTCCTCTCAATTCCGGCTACACCCAAACTCGGATTACATTCCTTGATAGCCCAATACGCCTTGTGCTCTATTTCCACCGGTAAATGGCAAGCTTTGCCATACACCAACCAAAAGGGACTCACGCTAATTGGCGTTTTGTAAGCCGTTCGGTAGGCCCATAATGCATCAGTGAGCTTGGCACTCCAATCTTTCCTATTGGGTTTCACAATCCTTTCCAAGATGCGTTTAATCTCCCGATTGGAAATCTCGGCTTGGCCATTTGTTTGTGGGTGGTAGGTCATGGCTACTTTATGCATGATGCCATATTTCCTCATTAGTCCATCCATTCTTTTGTTGCAAAAGTGTGAACCTTGGTCACTCACGATTGCTTGTGGCGACCCAAATCTACAAATGATATTATTTCTCACAAAAGAAAGGACCACGTTAGCATCATCCGTCCGGGTGGGTATTGCTTCCACCCATTTGGACACATAATCAACGACAAGTAGAATCTAGAGGAAACCATTAGAATTTGGGAATGGCCCCATGAAGTCGATTCCCCACACGTCAAAAATTTCACAAAATAGCATAGTTTGTTAGGAAATTTCATCCTTCTTAGAGATATTACCAAATCTAATGCATTGAGAACAAGATTTACAAAAATGAGAAGAGTCCTTGAAAAGAGTTGGCCACCAAAAGCCACAATCTAGGATTTTCCTTGCCGTTCTTTGAGGTCCAAAGTGGCCTCCTCCTTCGGAGGAGTGGCAAGCTTCCAAGATTGAGTGGAATTCGATTTGTGGAATGCACCTCCGAATTACTTGATCTGTCCCACATCTCCAAAGGTATGGGTCATCCCACACATAGTATTTGGATTCGCTTTTTAGCTTATCCCTTTGATGTTTGGAGAGATTAGGAGGGAAGGAGCGAGATACTAAGTAATTGGCGATTGGTGCATACCAAGGAATGGTTTCCGAGATTGCATGCAAGCCCTCAAAGGGAAATGAATCATTGATAGGAGTAGTATCGCCTTTTGTATGTTCAAGGCGACTTAGATGGTCCGCCACTAGGTTTTGCGTACCACTCCTATCCTTGATTTCCAAGTCGAACTCTTGCAACAATGAAACCCATCTAATCAATCTCGGTTTGGATTCTTTCTTAGCCAACAAATACTTTAATGCCGCATGATCCGAGTACACTACCACCTTTGAACTGAGAAGATATGCTCGGAATTTGTCCAAGGCAAAAACAATGGCCAAAAGTTCTTTTTCAGTAGTAGTGTAGTTGGATTGGGCTCCATCTAGTGTTTTTGATGCATAGGCTATGACATATGGATTCTTACCCTCGCGTTGTGCTAATGCGGCTCCCATGGAAAAATTTAAAGCATCACACATTATTTCAAATGGCCGACTCCAATCCGGCCTTGCACAATGGGAGCTTGGGTCAATGCTACCTTGAGCTTGTCGAAAGCCTCCATGCATTCCTTGCTTAAATCAAACTCAACATTTTTTTGTAGCAACCTTGAGAGAGGCAATTCTACCTTGCTAAAATTCTTGATGAATCTCCAATAAAATCCTGCATGTCCAAGTTGCTCCATTGTGATAAATCCCACAAAGATGCTCATCATGCACCTTTGGAAAGTTACCGGTGCATTACATAAGCCGAATGGTATACGCTGTAGGCATAAGTTCCAAAAGGGCAAGTAAATGTTGTTTTTTCTTGGTCCTCTAAAGCAATGTGTATTTGGAAGTATCTCGAATAGCCATCTAGGAAGCAATAATGAGATTTACCGGATAATCGATCGAGCATTTGATCGATAAATGGAAGTGAAAAATGATCTTTTCTAGTGGCCGCATTCAACCTTCGATAGTCTATGCATACTCGCCAAGAGTTTTGCACCCGTGTTGCTATGAGCTCCCCACTTTCGTTCTTGATTGTGGTTACCCCGGACTTCTTAGGCACAACTTGAACGGAGCTCACCCATTCACTATCCGAAATAGGGTAGATGATGTCTACCTCAAGTAACCATGTTACCTCTTTCTTGACAACCTCTAAAATAGTAGGATTTAATCTCCTTTGAGGTTGTCTCACTGGTCTAGCTTCCTCTTCCAAAAAGATCCGATGCTCACACACTTGGGACTTACCCCCACTAGATCTGCCAAACTCCACCTTATTGCCCTTCTGTTCTTCCTCAAAACACGTAACAACTTCTCTTCTTGTTGAGGATTTAGTTCCCTTGCTATGATCACTGAAAACTTGTGGGCTTCATCAAGGTATGAGTACTTTAGGTGGGGTGGTAATGGCTTCAATTCTAGCTTTTGCTCTTGGCTTGTCACTTGAACTTCTTCACTTGGATCTTTACTATTTCCTTCAATCATATGTTTCTCTTCTAGCTTTTCATAATGTACTTCTGCCACAATGTTGTCAATTAGATCACACCGAAATATGGAATGGTTCTCCGGTGGGTGCCTCATTGCCTCTTCTAGGCTAAAACTTACAACTCTCCCATCTATCTCGAATGAGTAGGTTCCCAAATGGGCATCCAAATTTAATCTAGAGGTCCTCAAAAATGGCCTCTGATGAGCGGATAATTTGTACGCTTTTTGGCATTATTTTTAGTATATTTTTAGTAGTTTGAGTTGAGTTTTTAGTATATTTTTATTAGTTTTTAGTTAAAATTCACTTTTCTGGACTTTACTATGAGTTTGTGTGTTTTTCTGTGATTTCAGGTATTTTCTGGCTGAAATTGAGGGACCTGAGCAAAAATCTGATTCAGAGACTGAAAAGGACTGCAGATGCTGTTGGATTCTGACCTCCCTGCACTCGAAGTGGATTTTCCGGAGCTACAGAAGCCCAATTGGCGCGCTCTCAACAGCGTTGGAAAGTAGACATCCTGGGCTTTCCAGAAATATATGATAGTCCATACTTTGCCCAAGATTTGATGGCCCAAACCGGCGTTCAAAGCCACCCTCAGAATTTCCAGCGTTAAACGCCGGAACTGGCACCAAAATGGGAGTTAAACGCCCAAACTGGCATAAAAGCTGGCGTTTAACTCCAAGAAGAGTCTCTACACGAAAATGCTTCATTGCTCAGCCCAAGCACACACCAAGTGGGCCCGGAAGTGGATTTTTATGTCATTTACTCATCTCTGTACACCCTAGGCTACTAGTTCTCTATATATAGGACCTTTTACTATTGTATTTGGGAGCTTTTGATCATGTTTTTATGATTGAACTCACTTTGGGAGGCTGGCCATTCGGCCATGCCTAGACCTTGTTCTTATGTATTTTCAACGGTGGAGTTTCTACACACCATAGATTAAGGTGTGGAGCTCTGCTGTACCTCGAGTATTAATGCAATTACTATTGTTCTTCTATTCAATTCCGCTTGTTCTTTGTCCAAGATATCACTTGTTCTTCAACTTGATGAATGTGATGATCCGTGACACTCATCATCATTCTCACCTATGAACGTGTGACTGACAACCACCTCCGTTCTACCTTAGATTGGGTGAATATCTCTTGGATTCCTGATACACGATGCATGGTTGATCGCCTGACAACCGAGTGCTCGCCTGACAAACGAGCCAGCCATTCCGTGAGATCAGAGTCTTCGTGGTATAGGCAAGAACTGATGGCGGCATTCAAGAGAATCCGGAAGGTCTAACCTTGTCTGTGGTATTCTGAGTAGGATTCAATGATTGAATGACTGTGACGTGCTTCAAACTCCTGAAGGCGGGGCGTTAGTGACAGACGCAAAAGAATCAATGGATTCTATTTCGGCCTGATCGAGAACCGACAGATGGATAGCCGTGCCGTGACATGGTGCGTTGAACATTTCCACTGAGAGGATGGGAGGTAGCCACTGACAACGGTGAAACCCTTGCATAAGCTTGCCATGGAAAGGAGTAAGAAGGATTGGATGAAGACAGTAAGAAAGCAGAGAGACGGAAGGGACAAGCATCTTCATACGCTTATCTGAAGCTCTCACCAACGATATACATAAGTATCCCTATCTTTATCTTTATGTTTTATTCATATATCACTTATACCCATTTGAGTCTGCCTGACTAAGATTTACAAGGTGACCATAGCTTGCTTCATACCAACAATCTCCGTGGGATCGACCCTTACTCGCGTAAGGTTTATTACTTGGACCACCTAGTGCACTTGCTGGTTAGTTGTGCAAAGTTGTGTTTATGCCATGGTAGTGAGCACCAAGTTCTTGGGGCCATTACTAGGGATTAATTGAGTTGTGAAAAGTAATGATCACAATTTCGCACACCAAGTTTTTGGCGCCATTGCCGGGGATTGTTTTGTGTATGGACAACTGACGGTTCATCTTGTTGCTTAGATTAGGTATTTTTCTTCAGAGTTCTTAAGAATGAATTCTAGAGTTTCATGATGATCTGTTAAAATCTGGCTGGCTGAGAAGCCATGTCTAATCTTATTGGACCGAGGTTTCAACTGATCATCACAATAGCTTGTTGATTTCTATCAATCTTGCTATTGGAGCAATGATCTGCTAAGGCTTGGCTGGCCATTGGCCATGTCTAGTGTTTTGGACCGAAGCTTTCTTCGAAAGCTTGGCTGGCTGTGAAGCCATGTCTAATTCCTGGACCGGAGTCTTAGACTAGCATTGCAATGATTCCTGGAATTCAAATTAAGAATTCTGAAACCTTTATTTTCTATTTTCATATAATTTTCGAAAAAGCACAAAAAAATTACAAAACCATAAAAACCAAAAAAAGATTTTATGTTTCTTGTTGAGTCTAGTGTCTAATTTTAAGTTTGGTGTCTTGCATGCATTGTCTATTTGATCTTGGTTCTATTTTCAAGTCAATAGTACAAGGAATTGAAGATTCAAAACATGCAGCAGAGGAATTACACAGAAAAAGCTGGGCGTTCAAAACGCCCAGTGAAGAAGGACAGACTGGCGTTTAAACGCCAGCCAGGGTGCCTGGTTGGGCATTTAACGCCCAAAAAGGTAGTGCACTGGGTGTTAAACGCCAGAATGTGCACCATTCTGGGCGTTTAACGCCAGGATGGCACAAGAGGGAAGATTTTGTTTTCAAATCAATTTTTTTTTCAAGTTTTCAAAGTTTTTCAAAATCAAATCTTTTTCAAATCAAATCTTTTCAATCAAATCTTTTTCAAAATCAATTTCTTTCCTTTTTCAAAGATACTTACTAACAATTAATGATTTGATTGAACATCTCAAATTTGTTGCCTTTTCTGTTGAGAAAGGTTTAATGTTTGGATCATATCTTTTCTTGTTAGGCAAGTCATTAATTTTTAAAATCAAATCTTTTTAAAATTGTTTTTCAAATCATATCTTCTCAATCACATCTTTTTAAAACCATAACTTTTCAATCATATCTCTTTAATCACATCTTTTTCAAAATAGTTTCCAATCAAATCTTTTTAATTTCCAATTTCAAATTCTTTTTCAAAAATCACTTGATTTCTTTCCCACCCTTGGTTTTCGAAAATCAATTAAAGTTTTTCAAAATGTTTTTAAAATCTTTTCAATTGAATTTTCGAAATTTCTTCCCCTCTTTTCACATCCTTCTATTTATGGAGTACCACTCCTCCTCAATGCACAATTCGAACTCTATCTCACTAAATTCAAATTCTTCTACCTCTTTCTTCTATTTTTCTGCTCCTCTGACACCTCAAGGAATCTCCATACTGTGACATAGAGGATTCCATATTTTCTTGTTCTCTTCTCCTTCATATGAGCAGGAACAAAGACAAAGGCATTCTTGTTGAAGCTGACCCTGAACCTGAAAGGACCTTGAAGCGAAAGCTAAGAGAAGCTAAGGCACAAATCTCTGTAGAGAACCTAACCGAATTCTTCAAAGAAGAAGAACCCATGGCAGCCGAAAACAACAACAATGCCAACAATGCAAGGAAGGTGCTGGGTGACTTTACTGCACCTACTCCCGACTTCTATGGGAGAAGCATCTCTATCCCTGCCATTGGAGCAAATAACTTTGAGCTTAAGCCTCAATTAGTTTCTCTAATGCAACAGAATTGCAAGTTCCATGGACTTCCATTGGAAGATCCTCATCAGTTCTTAGCTGAATTCTTGCAAATCTGTGACACTGTCAAGACTAATGGGGTTGACCCTGAGGTCTACAGACTAATGCTATTCCCTTTTGCTGTAAGAGACAGAGCTAGAACATGGTTGGACTCACAACCTAAAGAAAGCCTGGACTCATGGGAAAAGCTAGTCAATGCCTTCTTGGCAAAGTTCTTTCCACCTCAAAAATTGAGTAAGCTTAGAGTGGAAGTCCAAACCTTCAGACAGAAGGATGGAGAATCCCTCTATGAAGCTTGGGAAAGATACAAACAATTGGTCAGAAGATGTCCTTCTGACATGCTTTCTGAATGGAGCATCATAGATATTTTCTATGATGGTCTCTCTGAACTATCCAAGATGTCTTTGGATAGCTCTGCTGGAGGATCTCTTCATCTGAAGAAGACGCCTACAGAGGCTCAAGAGCTAATTGAAATGGTTGCAAATAACCAATTCATGTACACTTCTGAAAGGAATCCTGTGAACAATGGGACTAATCAGAAGAAAGGAGTTCTTGAGATTGACACTCTGAATGCCATATTAGCTCAGAATAAGATATTGACTCAACAAGTCAATTTGATTTCTCAAAGTCTGTCTGGAATACAAAATGCACCAAGCAGTACTAAGGATGCTTCATCTGAAGAAAAAGCTTATGATCCTGAGAACCCTTCAATGGAAGAGGTGAATTATGATGTGTGGAAAACGATCCAACACAAAACTCACCGGCAAGTGTACCGGGTCGCATCAAGTAATAATAACTCACATGAGTGAGGTCGATCCCACAGGGATTGAAGGATTGAGCAATTTTAGTTTAGTGGGTGGTTTAGTCAAGCGAATCAAGTTTTGGTTGAGTGATTTGTGTTTATCAGAAATTAAATGACAGTAAATGTAAAGGGGGAAGGGAGAAATGCAGTAAAATAAAGAACAGAAGAGTAAAAGTGCAGAAACTTAAAGAGCAAGAAAGTAAATGACTGAAAATTAAAGTGCAAGAAACTTAAATTGCAGTAACTTAAATGGCAAGAAAGATAAATTGCTGAATGTAAAGGGGAATTGAGGAATGGGATTGCAGGATCTAAACAAGAAGAAGTAAATTGCAGTAAAGAAGGTAGCAGAAATTGAATTGGATGCAAGCAGAAATTTAAACAGCAAGGAAATTAAAGTGCAGTAAGGTTCATAGAAGAACCAAAAGTGATCTCCGGATCCCAAGGGCTTAGGTAGCAGAGCCTAAAACCCAATTTCCTTCCCAGATCTGAATGAGCTGAGCAATTGACAGAAAATGAAAGAAGAAGCAATAGAAGAACCGAATTGAAAGTGAATTATGCAGAAAGCAAATTTAAACAGAGCTAGAATAGGAATTGGGACAGAATTTCCCCAATTTCACACATCCACAACTCAGAAAGCAGAAGAGTATAATTGCCCAAGGGAATTGAGGAAGGAGATCAATCAACTCTCCCTTGATCCTCTGAAGTCTCGGCCAATTCTCTCCAGAACAATTCCAAGAGAGTCAAAGCTCCAAAGGAATGTGAAAATGAAAATTCAAAATCCAAGGTAAAAGTAAAAATTCAAAAGTGAGCATAAAAGTCTTTCATTACATCAAACTAAGTCCTATTTATACACTTTCTATTCTTGGATAATGGGATTTGGATGGGCTTTTGGATTAGTGAAGAAATGAATTCAAATTTATTTTTAATTTGAATTTTGGCCCAAAAACCACTCCCAGGAGGCTGCCCTGCCCTTGTGGAGGGCAGGGCAGAAAATTGATGCTAGGCACAAGAAGTTGGTGCGGCCATGTTGCTTGTTGGTGCGAGTTGGTGCGCAAGAGGAGAAAATTTGGTGCGCCAGAGGCTGCCCTGCCCGCGCCAAGGGCAGGGCGAGAAAGGTTGATGCGCCAAGGACGAGCGTTGCGCGCGGATGGTGCTGCCAAGAAGAAAAGTTGATGCGCCAGGAAGGAATTTGGCGCGCCAGGATGCGCTGGTGCGTGGGAGGCTGCCCTGCCCGCGCCAAGGGCAGGGCAGGATCGGTTTGGTGCGCCAGGGATGGGACGCGCGCGCCAGGATCGTGCCAAGGAAGGAATTGGTGCGCGCGTTGGTGCTTGTTGATGCGCCAGGTTCAATTGCCGCCCTGCCCGTGCCAAGGGCAGGGCAGGGTCCTTCCTTCACGCCTCGGGTTCGATCCTGGGAGCTTGCAAATACGCCACTTTTTCTTTTGATTTCTTGGCACGCTAGTTGGTCTCAAGGCTTGGCTTCCTCATGGTTCTTGGTTCGAACCTTGTAGCATGCATGGGTGTCATTTTCCCTTGAATTTCTTTCCTCATGGAGCCCGATCCTGCTCTCCACAAGGGCAGGGCAGAAATTGCTTCTCTTGGTTCCAAGGCATTATTTTGTGCTCTGCCCTTTGGAGTGGGCAGGGCAGAGTTGCCTTTCTTGGTTCGGTCACTTAATGCTGCCCTCCTAGAGGGCATTCTGCCCTTGTGGAGGGCAAGGTTGCTTCCTCCATTGTGATGCGGCACGCTATTTCTTGATTCGGCCACGCTTTCCTTTTCTTGGCTACACTTTTTATGCCACGCTTTTCATTTTCTTTTCTTTTCTTCACCTATAATAAACCAAACAACCACTCAAAGTATCACTAATTTCAAGAGGCTTATAAATCAATTAAAATGCAATTAAAATTAGCTCAAACCTCAATGATTAACATTAAATTCATAGTGGTTGCTTGATTTATAGAAGTTATGCATTTTCACTCCAAATCACTAACTTAGGATGCAAGAAAGTGCATAAATGCTAACAAAACAAGTGAAATTAGCTTGAAAAATGGGTATATGATGACTTGTCATCAAATTACCTAGGAGAACCCTATGGAAACACCTATAATTCTTCATGGAGAAATCACCCAAATTTCTCATGGAAGGATCAACAGAGACCTCAACAAGGTTTCAACAACAATAATAGTGGAAGAAACAGGTTTAGCAATGGCAAGCCTTTTCCATCATCTTCTCAGCAACAGATAGAGAATTCTAAGCAGAATACCTCTGACTTAGCAACCATGGTCTCTGATCTAATCAAAACCACCCAAAGTTTCATGACTGAAACAAGGTCCTCCATTAGGAATTTGGAGGCACAAGTGGGACAGCTGAGCAAGAAAGTTACTGAACTCCCTCCAAGTACTCTTCCAAGCAACACAGAAGAAAATCCAAAAGGAGAGTGCAAGGCCATAAACATGGCCGAATTTGGAGAGGGAGGAGAGGAAGTGAACGCCACTGAGGAAGACCTCAATGGGCGTGCACTGACCTCCACTGAGTTCCCCAATGATGAACCATAGGAATCTGAGGCTCAAAATGAGACCATAGAGATTCCATTGGACTTACTTCTGCCTTTCATGAGCTCTGATGAGTATTCTTCCTCTGAAGAGGATGAGTATGTCACTGAAGAGCAAGTTGCTAAATACCTTGGAGCAATCATGAAGCTAAATGACAAGTTATTTGGAAATGAGACTTGGGAGGATGAACCCTCTTTGCTCACCAAAGAACTGGATGACTTGTCTAGGCAGAAATTACCTCAAAAGAGACAAGATCCTGGGAAGTTTTCCATACCTTGTACCATAGGCACCATGACCTTCAAGAAGGCCCTGTGTGACTTAGGATTAAGTGTAAACCTTATACCTCTCTCTGTAATGGAGAAGCTAGGGATCTTTGAGGTGCAAGCTGCAAGAATCTCACTAGAGATGGCAGACAATTCAAGAAAACAAGCTCATGGACTTGTAGAGGATGTTTTGGTGAAGATTGAAGACCATTACATCCCTGCTGATTTCATAGTCCTAGAGACTGGGAAGTGCATGGATGAAACCATCATCCTTGGCAGACCCTTCCTAGCCACAGCAAAGGCTGTGATTGATGTTGATGGAGGTGAACTGATCATTCAAGTGAATGAAAAATCCTTTGTGTTTAAGGCTCAAGGATGTCCCTCTGTCACCATGGAGAGGAAGCATGAAGAGCTTCTCTCAAATCAGAGTCAAGCAGAGCCCCCACAGTCAAACTCTAAGTTTGGTGTTGGGAGGCCACA
Organism: Arachis stenosperma; assembly: GCF_014773155.1. Taxonomy (NCBI): domain Eukaryota; kingdom Viridiplantae; phylum Streptophyta; class Magnoliopsida; order Fabales; family Fabaceae; genus Arachis; species Arachis stenosperma. The sequence goes on along the minus strand of NC_080377.1, from coordinate 56,044,668 downwards.
ACCAAACTCTAAGTTTGGTGTTGAACCCCCACATTCAAACTCTAAGTTTGGTGTTGGGAGGTTCCAACATTGCTCTGAGTATCTGTGAGGCTCCATGAGAGCCCTCTGTCAAGCTACTGACATTAAAGAAGCGCTTGTTGGGAGGCAACCCAATGTTATATTTTATCTATTTTCTTTTGTTATTTTATTTTATTTTGTAGGTTGATGATCATGAGAAGTCACAAAATCAATTGAAAAAGCAAAAATAGAATGAAAAACAGGAAGAAAAATAGCACACCCTGGAGGAAGAACCTACTGGCGTTTAAACGCCAGTAAGGTTAGCAGTTGGGCGTTTAACGCCCAGTCTGGCACCATTCTGGGCGTTTAACGCCAGAAAGGGGCACCATACTGGCGTTAAACGCCAGGAAAGGGCAAGAACCTGGCGTTAAACGCCAGAAAGGGGCACCAGCCCGGCTTTTAACGCCAGAGTTGGCTCAAAACGTGATTTTGCATGCCATTTGGTGCAGGGATGACTTTTCCTTGACACCTCAGGATCTGTGGACCCCACAGGATCCCCACCAACCCCACCACTCTCTCTCTTCTTCACCCATTCACCAATCACCTCAATACCTCTTCCCCAAAAAACCTTCACCTATCAAATCCCATCTTTCTCTTCACCACTCACATCCATCCTTCATAAAACCCCACCTACCTCACCCTTCAAATTCAAACCACTTTCCCTCCTAAACCCACCCATACATGACCGAACCATGAGCCCCCCCTCTCCTATATAAACCCTTCTTCACCCCTTCATTTTCACAAAACCTAAACACCACTTCTCCCCCTTTTGGCCGAACACAAAGCCATTCCCTTCTTCCTCATTTCTTCTTCTTCTACTCTCTTCTTTCTTCTTTTGCTCGAGGACGAGTAAACCTTTTAAGTTTGGTGTGGTAAAAGCATTGCTTTTTGTTTTTCCATAACCATTTATGGCATCTAAGGCCGGAGAAACGTCTAGAAAGATGAAAGGGAAGGCAAAAGCTTCCACCTCCGAGTCATGGGAGATGGAGAGATTCATCTCAAGGGTGCATCAAGACCACTTCTATGAAGTTGTGGCCTTGAAGAAGGTGATCCCCGAGGTCCCTTTTTCACTCAAAAAGAGTGAATATCCGAAGATCCGACATGAGATCCGAAAAAGAGGTTGGGAAGTTCTCACCAACCCCATTCAACAAGTCGGAATCTTAATGGTTCAAGAGTTCTATGCCAATGCATGGATCACCAAGAACCATGATCAAAGTGTGAACCCGGATCCAAAGAATTGGCTTACTATGGTTCGGGGGAAATACTTAGATTTTAGTCCAGAAAATGTGAGGTTGGCATTCAACTTGCCCATGATGCAAGGAGATGAACATCCTTACACTAGAAGGGTCAACTTTGATCAAAGGTTGGACCAAGTCCTCACTGACATTTGTGAAGAGGGCGCCCAATGGAAGAGAGATTCAAGAGGGAAGCCGGTTCAATTGAGAAGGCATGACCTCAAGCCCGTGGCTAGAGGGTGGTTGGAGTTTATCCAACGCTCAATCATTCCCACTAGCAACCGGTCCGAAGTTACTCTAGACCGGGCCATCATGATTCATAGCATCATGATTGGAGAAGAAGTGGAAGTTCATGAGGTTATAGCCCAAGAACTTTATAAGGTGGCGGACAAGTCCTCTACCTTGGCAAGGTTAGCCTTTCCTCATCTCATTTGTCACCTCTGTTATTCAGTTGGAGTTGACATAGAGGGAGACACCCCCATTGATGAGGAGAAGCCCATCACTAAGAAAAGGATGGAGCAAACAAGAGACCCCTCTCATCATGAGATCCCTGAGATGCCTCAAGGGATGCACTTTCCTCCACAAGACTATTGGGAGCAACTGAACACCTCCCTAGGAGAATTGAGTTCCAACATGGGACAACTAAGGGTGGAGCACCAAGAATACTCCATCATCCTCCATGAAATTAGAGAAGATCAAAGAATCATGAGAGAGGAGCAACAAAGACAAGGAAGAGACATTGAGGAGCTCAAGCACTCCATAAGACCTTCAAGAGGAAGAACAAGCCTCCATCACTGAGGTGGACCCGTTCTTTAATCTCCTTGTTCTTTACTTTCTTGTTTTTCAAATTTTCATGCTTATGTTTATCTATGTTTGTGTCTTATGATCATTAGTGTCTTAGTGTCTATGCCTTAAAGTTATGAATGTCCTATGAATCCATCACCTTTCTTAAATAGACAAATGTTCTTAATTGAAAAAGATAGGAATTGCATGAATTTTGAATTTTATAACAGTTTAATTATTTTGATGTGGTGGCAACACTTTTGTTCTCTGAATGTATGCTTAAACAGTGCATATGTCTTTTGAATTTGTGGTTCATGAATGTTGGCTCTTGAAAGAATGATGAAAAAGGAGACATGTTACTGAGGATCTGAAAAATCATAAAAATGATTCTTGATGCAAGAAAAAGCAGTGAATACAAAAAAAAAAGAAAAAAAAGAGGCGAAAAAAAAACGAAAAAGAAAGAGAAAAAGAAAGAAAAAAAGAAAGAAATAAAGTTGTGATCCAAGGCAAGAAGAGTGTGCTTAAGAACCCTGGACACCTCTAGTTGGGGACTCTAGCAAAGCTGAGTCACAATCTGAAAAGGTTCACCCAATTATGTGTCTGTGGCATGTATGTATCCGGTGGTAATACTGGAAGACAGAGTGCTTTGGGCCACGGCCAAGACTCAATAAGTAGCTGTGTTCAAGAATCATCATACTTAACTAGGAGAATCAATGACACTATCTGGATTCTGAGTTCCTAAAGAAGCCAATTATTCTGAATTTCAAAGGATAGAGTGAGATGCCAAAACTATTCAGAGGCAAAAAGCTAAAAGCCCCGCTCATCTAATTAATACTGATCTTCATAGATGTTTCTGGAATTCATTGCATATTCTCTTCTTTTTATCTTATTTGATCTTCAGTTGCTTGAGGACAAGCAACAATTTAAATTTGGTGTTGTGATGAGCGGATAATTTGTACGCTTTTTGGCATTGTTTTTAGTATGTTTTTAGTAGTTTGAGTTGAGTTTTTAGTATATTTTTATTAGTTTTTAGTTAAAATTCACTTTTCTGGACTTTACTATGAGTTTGTGTGTTTTTCTGTGATTTCAGGTATTTTCTGGCTGAAATTGAGGGACCTGAGCAAAAATCTGATTCAGAGACTGAAAAGGACTGCAGATGCTGTTGGATTCTGACCTCCCTGCACTCGAAGTGGATTTTCCGGAGCTACAGAAGCCCAATATATGATAGTCCATACTTTGCCCAAGATTTGATGGCCCAACCCGGCGTTCAAAGTCACCCTCAGAATTTCCAGCGTTAAACGCCGGAACTGGCACCAAAATGGGAGTTAAACGCCCAAACTGGCATAAAAGCTGGCGTTTAACTCCAAGAAGAGTCTCTACACGAAAATTCTTCATTGCTCATCCCAAGCACACACCAAGTGGGCCCGGAAGTGGATTTTTATGTCATTTACTCATCTCTGTACACCCTAGGCTACTAGTTCTCTATATATAGGACCTTTTACTATTGTATTTGGGAACTTTTGATCATGTTTTTATGATTGAACTCACTTTGGGAGGCTGGCCATTCGGCCATGCCTAGACCTTGTTCTTATGTATTTTCAACGGTGGAGTTTCTACACACCATAGATTAAGGTGTGGAGCTCTGCTGTACCTCGAGTATTAATGCAATTACTATTGTTCTTCTATTCAATTCCGCTTGTTCTTTGTCCAAGATATCACTTGTTCTTCAACTTGATGAATGTGATGATCCGTGACACTCATCATCATTCTCACCTATGAACGTGTGACTGACAACCACCTCCGTTCTACCTTAGATTGGGTGAATATCTCTTGGATTCCTGATACACGATGCATGGTTGATCGCCTGACAACCGAGTGCTCGCCTGACAAACGAGCCAGCCATTCCGTGAGATCAGAGTCTTCGTGGTATAGGCAAGAACTGATGGCGGCATTCAAGAGAATCCGGAAGGTCTAACCTTGTCTGTGGTATTCTGAGTAGGATTCAATGATTGAATGACTGTGACGTGCTTCAAACTCCTGAAGGCGGGGCGTTAGTGACAAACGCAAAAGAATCAATGGATTCTATTCCGGCCTGATCGAGAACCGACAGATGGATAGCCGTGCCGTGACTGGGTGCGTTGAACATTTCCACTGAGAGGATGGGAGGTAGCCACTGACAACGGTGAAACCCTTGCATAAGCTTGCCATGGAAAGGAGTAAGAAGGATTGGATGAAGACAGTAGGAAAGCAGAGAGACGGAAGGGACAAGCATCTTCATACGCTTATCTGAAGCTCTCACCAACGATATACATAAGTATCCCTATCTTTATCTTTATGTTTTATTCATATATCACTTATACCCATTTGAGTCTGCCTGACTAAGATTTACAAGGTGACCATAGCTTGCTTCATACCAACAATCTCCGTGGGATCGACCCTTACTCGCGTAAGGTTTATTACTTGGACCACCTAGTGCACTTGCTGGTTAGTTGTGCAAAGTTGTGTTTATGCCATGGTAGTGAGCACCAAGTTCTTGGGGCCATTACTAGGGATTAATTGAGTTGTGAAAAGTAATGATCACAATTTCGCACACCAAGTTTTTGGCGCCATTGCCGGGGATTGTTTTGTGTATGGACAACTGACGGTTCATCTTGTTGCTTAGATTAGGTATTTTTCTTCAGAGTTCTTAAGAATGAATTCTAGAGTTTCATGATGATCTGTTAAAATCTGGCTGGCTGAGAAGCCATGTCTAATCTTATTGGACCGAGGTTTCAACTGATCATCACAATAGCTTGTTGATTTCTATCAATCTTGCTATTGGAGCAATGATCTGCTAAGGCTTGGCTGGCCATTGGCCATGTCTAGTGTTTTGGACCGAAGCTTTCTTCGAAAGCTTGGCTGGCTGTGAAGCCATGTCTAATTCCTGGACCGGAGTCTTAGACTAGCATTGCAATGATTCCTGGAATTCAAATTAAGAATTCTGAAACCTTTATTTTCTATTTTCATATAATTTTCGAAAAAGCACAAAAAAATTACAAAACCATAAAAACCAAAAAAAGATTTTATGTTTCTTGTTGAGTCTAGTGTCTAATTTTAAGTTTGGTGTCTTGCATGCATTGTCTATTTGATCTTGGTTCTATTTTCAAGTCAATAGTACAAGGAATTGAAGATTCAAAACATGCAGCAGAGGAATTACACAGAAAAAGCTGGGCGTTCAAAACGCCCAGTGAAGAAGGACAGACTGGCGTTTAAACGCCAGCCAGGGTGCCTGGTTGGGCATTTAACGCCCAAAAAGGTAGTGCACTGGGTGTTAAACGCCAGAATGTGCACCATTCTGGGCGTTTAACGCCAGGATGGCACAAGAGGGAAGATTTTGTTTTCAAATCAATTTTTTTTTCAAGTTTTCAAAGTTTTTCAAAATCAAATCTTTTTCAAATCAAATCTTTTCAATCAAATCTTTTTCAAAATCAATTTCTTTCCTTTTTCAAAGATACTTACTAACAATTAATGATTTGATTGAACATCTCAAATTTGTTGCCTTTTCTGTTGAGAAAGGTTTAATGTTTGGATCATATCTTTTCTTGTTAGGCAAGTCATTAATTTTTAAAATCAAATCTTTTTAAAATTGTTTTTCAAATCATATCTTCTCAATCACATCTTTTTAAAACCATAACTTTTCAATCATATCTCTTTAATCACATCTTTTTCAAAATAGTTTCCAATCAAATCTTTTTAATTTCCAATTTCAAATTCTTTTTCAAAATCACTTGATTTCTTTCCCACCCTTGGTTTTCGAAAATCAATTAAAGTTTTTCAAAATGTTTTTAAAATCTTTTCAATTGAATTTTCGAAATTTCTTCCCCTCTTTTCACATCCTTCTATTTATGGAGTACCACTCCTCCTCAATGCACAATTCGAACTCTATCTCACTAAATTCAAATTCTTCTACCTCTTCTTCTATTTTTCTGCTCCTCTGACACTCAAGGAATCTCCATACTGTGACATAGAGGATTCCATATTTTCTTGTTCTCTTCTCCTTCATATGAGCAGGAACAAAGACAAAGGCATTCTTGTTGAAGCTGACCCTGAACCTGAAAGGACCTTGAAGCGAAGCTAAGAGAAGCTAAGGCACAAATCTCTGTAGAGAACCTAACCGAATTCTTCAAAGAAGAAGAACCCATGGCAGCCGAAAACAACAACAATGCCAACAATGCAAGGAAGGTGCTGGGTGACTTTACTGCACCTACTCCCGACTTCTATGGGAGAAGCATCTCTATCCCTGCCATTGGAGCAAATAACTTTGAGCTTAAGCCTCAATTAGTTTCTCTAATGCAACAGAATTGCAAGTTCCATGGACTTCCATTGGAAGATCCTCATCAGTTCTTAGCTGAATTCTTGCAAATCTGTGACACTGTCAAGACTAATGGGGTTGACCCTGAGGTCTACAGACTAATGCTATTCCCTTTTGCTGTAAGAGACAGAGCTAGAACATGGTTGGACTCACAACCTAAAGAAAGCCTGGACTCATGGGAAAAGCTAGTCAATGCCTTCTTGGCAAAGTTCTTTCCACCTCAAAAATTGAGTAAGCTTAGAGTGGAAGTCCAAACCTTCAGACAGAAGGATGGAGAATCCCTCTATGAAGCTTGGGAAAGATACAAACAATTGGTCAGAAGATGTCCTTCTGACATGCTTTCTGAATGGAGCATCATAGATATTTTCTATGATGGTCTCTCTGAACTATCCAAGATGTCTTTGGATAGCTCTGCTGGAGGATCTCTTCATCTGAAGAAGACGCCTACAGAGGCTCAAGAGCTAATTGAAATGGTTGCAAATAACCAATTCATGTACACTTCTGAAGGAATCCTGTGAACAATGGGACTAATCAGAAGAAAGGAGTTCTTGAGATTGACACTCTGAATGCCATATTAGCTCAGAATAAGATATTGACTCAACAAGTCAATTTGATTTCTCAAAGTCTGTCTGGAATACAAAATGCACCAAGCAGTACTAAGGATGCTTCATCTGAAGAAAAAGCTTATGATCCTGAGAACCCTTCAATGGAAGAGGTGAATTATGATGTGTGGAAAACGATCCAACACAAAACTCACCGGCAAGTGTACCGGGTCGCATCAAGTAATAATAACTCACATGAGTGAGGTCGATCCCACAGGGATTGAAGGATTGAGCAATTTTAGTTTAGTGGGTGGTTTAGTCAAGCGAATCAAGTTTTGGTTGAGTGATTTGTGTTTATCAGAAATTAAATGACAGTAAATGTAAAGGGGGAAGGGAGAAATGCAGTAAAATAAAGAACAGAAGAGTAAAAGTGCAGAAACTTAAAGAGCAAGAAAGTAAATGACTGAAAATTAAAGTGCAAGAAACTTAAATTGCAGTAACTTAAATGGCAAGAAAGATAAATTGCTGAATGTAAAGGGGAATTGAGGAATGGGATTGCAGGATCTAAACAAGAAGAAGTAAATTGCAGTAAAGAAGGTAGCAGAAATTGAATTGGATGCAAGCAGAAATTTAAACAGCAAGGAAATTAAAGTGCAGTAAGGTTCATAGAAGAACCAAAAGTGATCTCCGGATCCCAAGGGCTTAGGTAGCAGAGCCTAAAACCCAATTTCCTTCCCAGATCTGAATGAGCTGAGCAATTGACAGAAAATGAAAGAAGAAGCAATAGAAGAACCGAATTGAAAGTGAATTATGCAGAAAGCAAATTTAAACAGAGCTAGAATAGGAATTGGGACAGAATTTCCCCAATTTCACACATCCACAACTCAGAAAGCAGAAGAGTAGAATTGCCCAAGGGAATTGAGGAAGGAGATCAATCAACTCTCCCTTGATCCTCTGAAGTCTCGGCCAATTCTCTCCAGAACAATTCCAAGAGAGTCAAAGCTCCAAAGGAATGTGAAAATGAAAATTCAAAATCCAAGGTAAAAGTAAAAATTCAAAAGTGAGCATAAAAGTCTTTCATTACATCAAACTAAGTCCTATTTATACACTTTCTATTCTTGGATAATGGGATTTGGATGGGCTTTTGGATTGGTGAAGAAATGAATTCAAATTTATTTTTAATTTGAATTTTGGCCCAAAAACCACTCCCAGGAGGCTGCCCTGCCCTTGTGGAGGGCAGGGCAGAAAATTGATGCTAGGCACAAGAAGTTGGTGCGGCCATGTTGCTTGTTGGTGCGAGTTGGTGCGCAAGAGGAGAAAATTTGGTGCGCCAGAGGCTGCCCTGCCCGCGCCAAGGGCAGGGCGAGAAAGGTTGATGCGCCAAGGACGAGCGTTGCGCGCGGATGGTGCTGCCAAGAAGAAAAGTTGATGCGCCAGGAAGGAATTTGGCGCGCCAGGATGCGCTGGTGCGTGGGAGGCTGCCCTGCCCGCGCCAAGGGCAGGGCAGGATCGGTTTGGTGCGCCAGGGATGGGACGCGCGCGCCAGGATCGTGCCAAGGAAGGAATTGGTGCGCGCGTTGGTGCTTGTTGATGCGCCAGGTTCAATTGCCGCCCTGCCCGTGCCAAGGGCAGGGCAGGGTCCTTCCTTCACGCCTCGGGTTCGATCCTGGGAGCTTGCAAATACGCCACTTTTTCTTTTGATTTCTTGGCACGCTAGTTGGTCTCAAGGCTTGGCTTCCTCATGGTTCTTGGTTCGAACCTTGTAGCATGCATGGGTGTCATTTTCCCTTGAATTTCTTTCCTCATGGAGCCCGATCCTGCTCTCCACAAGGGCAGGGCAGAAATTGCTTCTCTTGGTTCCAAGGCATTATTTTGTGCTCTGCCCTTTGGAGTGGGCAGGGCAGAGTTGCCTTTCTTGGTTCGGTCACTTAATGCTGCCCTCCTAGAGGGCATTCTGCCCTTGTGGAGGGCAAGGTTGCTTCCTCCATTGTGATGCGGCACGCTATTTCTTGATTCGGCCATGCTTTCCTTTTCTTGGCTACACTTTTTATGCCACGCTTTTCATTTTCTTTTCTTTTCTTCACCTATAATAAACCAAACAACCACTCAAAGTATCACTAATTTCAAGAGGCTTATAAAATCAATTAAAATGCAATTAAAATTAGCTCAAACCTCAATGATTAACATTAAATTCATAGTGGTTGCTTGATTTATAGAAGTTATGCATTTTCACTCCAAATCACTAACTTAGGATGCAAGAAAGTGCATAAATGCTAACAAAACAAGTGAAATTAGCTTGAAAAATGGGTATATGATGACTTGTCATCACAACACCAAACTTAAACCTTGCTTGTCCCCAAGCAAGCATCAAAACTAAGAGTAAATGATATGAATAAGAAAAGAACATAAATCCTTATTATGCAGATAGCAGAACTTCAATTTATGGGGCATTTATGCAGACAATGATACTCACTTATTGTTGCTGCTGCATAATACACATTTTGCATCAAAGGTTTGCTAAACTTGCTGTCATAAGATTCACCTTTTGATTACTCCCTTGGTAACTTTTTTTGGCTTACAATGCTTTAACAAGCTTTTTATTCTTTTAGAGGTTGGGTGTTAAATGTTGCAGCTTAGCCTTTGGCTTCATTTTCTTTTATTTTGCTCAACATCTTTCCACCATAGACACTTAGCTCACTAATTCTTCCTAGGATCATTGATGCCCAGCATCTCTTTGGATCACTAAGTGCTTTGTATCTAAGTTGCTCTTTATTGTGGATTTTCAATTGGCCATCCCAAATCAGTTGATCTAAGTGACCGGGTTTCAAAATACCCCTTAGAATTTACTCATCCAAGCAGATCTCAGTACAAGAACACCACAGGCATTTGTCCTAAGGTTCAAACCATTGGTGTCCAACCTTTATTCTTTGTTTTTCTTGCCATTTTGGCTTTTTCTTTCCCTTTTCTTTTCTGTTTTTGTTACCAAGGGTTGTTTCATTATAGATAAGAGTCTTTACAATAGCAAGCTAACTCACAATTGAATGAGAATGATATTATGCAACAATTATTTCATGAGTTATGCATTTAATCAAACACATATACCACCACCAACTTCCATTCATACTTATGCAACATTGGATATTTCACTTTTCAATTCAAACCAAACTCTTTTATTTAAGCATATGGGAAACAAAACAATTTTCAAGCTAAGTGATGGATAACAAGCATTATGCAGACTTAGCATTTTTAGCAAACAATTTCACTTGCAACTAGATAAACACTTTAGCAAGACATACAATGGTTTCCAGATTCAAAACATTTCACAGCAGCAAGGATTAAGTTTAGATACAACCTTTGAAGTTGCAGCCCTTTGATTTTTCCTTCTGTTGTGTTCTCTTTGAGTTAAGATGCATAATGTCTTCAATTGTTGACTCATGTCCTGCATATTCCTCAAAGTTGCTTGCTTCTCAAGCCCTTAATTATATGGTTAGTATGCATAAACTGAGTGTGGTTCCAGGATTGGTTTTTGGTGTAGGGACACCAAACTTAATTGTTTGCCACTGCCTCAGATGCAACAAGTCAACCATATTTGAAACCAAGTATCCTTGCTAAAGGTTAATGAAATTAAAGCTAGAAAACAATTCAATCAGTTGAATAATGTGTTTGATTGCTTGGAGCTAGAATCATGCAAGAGGTGAGAATGTGTTTTTAAATGATATTTTTGGTGGAACACCAAACTTAGAAGTTTTCATTCTTCCTCAAATTGTTTTGGTGTGCAACACCAAACTTAGCTCCTTGCAATGCATACCAATTATTCAACATTTTTTATTGAAAAAGCTATGAAAAAGAAAACTACATCAGGTTGGGTTGCCTCCCAACAAGCGCTCTTTTAATGTCACTAGCTTGACATTCCTTATTCTTGCTCAACTTCCAAAGTGTTTCAGGGTCAAAAGGTGTGGATTCATTGCTCTTTCCTCCTGTCACAAAAGCAGAAGCACAAACAGAGCCAGAAACTAAAATAGAGCACTTTGTAACCTGAGTGCAGTTAGAGTTAGTAGAGGAAAAATCTCGAACAGTTAGTGTGTTAGTTTAAAAATAAAGAAAAGTGCTTGATCTAGATCTCCACTTCACTTAATCATTGTCAATCTATTTCAATCCCCGGCAACGGCGCCAAAAACTTGATGTGTGGAAAACGATCCAACACAAAACTCACCGGCAAGTGTACCGGGTCGCATCAAGTAATAATAACTCACATGAGTGAGGTCGATCCCACAGGGATTGAAGGATTGAGCAATTTTAGTTTAGTGGGTGGTTTAGTCAAGCGAATCAAGTTTTGGTTGAGTGATTTGTGTTTATCAGAAATTAAATGACAGTAAATGTAAAGGGGGAAGGGAGAAATGCAGTAAAATAAAGAACAGAAGAGTAAAAGTGCAGAAACTTAAAGAGCAAGAAAGTAAATGACTGAAAATTAAAGTGCAAGAAACTTAAATTGCAGTAACTTAAATGGCAAGAAAGATAAATTGCTGAATGTAAAGGGGAATTGAGGAATGGGATTGCAGGATCTAAACAAGAAGAAGTAAATTGCAGTAAAGAAGGTAGCAGAAATTGAATTGGATGCAAGCAGAAATTTAAACAGCAAGGAAATTAAAGTGCAGTAAGGTTCATAGAAGAACCAAAAGTGATCTCCGGATCCCAAGGGCTTAGGTAGCAGAGCCTAAACCCAATTTCCTTCCCAGATCTGAATGAGCTGAGCAATTGACAGAAAATGAAAGAAGAAGCAATAGAAGAACCGAATTGAAAGTGAATTATGCAGAAAGCAAATTTAAACAGAGCTAGAATAGGAATTGGGACAGAATTTCCCCAATTTCACACATCCACAACTCAGAAAGCAGAAGTATAATTGCCCAAGGGAATTGAGGAAGGAGATCAATCAACTCTCCCTTGATCCTCTGAAGTCTCGGCCAATTCTCTCCAGAACAATTTCAAGAGAGTCAAAGCTCCAAGGAATGTGAAAATGAAAATTCAAAATCCAAGGTAAAAGTAAAAATTCAAAAGTGAGCATAAAAGTCTTTCATTACATCAAACTAAGTCCTATTTATACACTTTCTATTCTTGGATAATGGGATTTGGATGGGCTTTTGGATTAGTGAAGAAATGAATTCAAATTTATTTTTAATTTGAATTTTGGCCCAAAAACCACTCCCAGGAGGCTGCCCTGCCCTTGTGGAGGGCAGGGCAGAAAATTGATGCTAGGCACAAGAAGTTGGTGCGGCCATGTTGCTTGTTGGTGCGAGTTGGTGCGCAAGAGGAGAAAATTTGGTGCGCCAGAGGCTGCCCTGCCCGCGCCAAGGGCAGGGCGAGAAAGGTTGATGCGCCAAGGACGAGCGTTGCGCGCGGATGGTGCTGCCAAGAAGAAAAGTTGATGCGCCAGGAAGGAATTTGGCGCGCCAGGATGCGCTGGTGCGTGGGAGGCTGCCCTGCCCGCGCCAAGGGCAGGGCAGGATCGGTTTGGTGCGCCAGGGATGGGACGCGCGCGCCAGGATCGTGCCAAGGAAGGAATTGGTGCGCGCGTTGGTGCTTGTTGATGCGCCAGGTTCAATTGCCGCCCTGCCCGTGCCAAGGGCAGGGCAGGGTCCTTCCTTCACGCCTCGGGTTCGATCCTGGGAGCTTGCAAATACGCCACTTTTTCTTTTGATTTCTTGGCACGCTAGTTGGTCTCAAGGCTTGGCTTCCTCATGGTTCTTGGTTCGAACCTTGTAGCATGCATGGGTGTCATTTTCCCTTGAATTTCTTTCCTCATGGAGCCCGATCTTGCTCTCCACAAGGCAGGGCAGAAATTGCTTCTCTTGGTTCCAAGGCATTATTTGTGCTCTGCCCTTTGGAGTGGGCAGGGCAGAGTTGCCTTTCTTGGTTCGGTCACTTAATGCTGCCCTCCTAGAGGCATTCTGCCCTTGTGGAGGGCAAGGTTGCTTCCTCCATTGTGATGCGGCACGCTATTTCTTGATTCGGCCACGCTTTCCTTTTCTTGGCTACACTTTTTATGCCACGCTTTTCATTTTCTTTTCTTTTCTTCACCTATAATAAACCAAACAACCAAAAGTATCACTAATTTCAAGAGGCTTATAAATCAATTAAAATGCAATTAAAATTAGCTCAACCTCAATGATTAACATTAAATTCATAGTGGTTGCTTGATTTATAGAAGTTATGCATTTTCACTCCAAATCACTAACTTAGGATGCAAGAAAGTGCATAAATGCTAACAAAACAAGTGAAATTAGCTTGAAAATGGGTATATGATGACTTGTCATCAAATTACTAGGAGAACCCTATGGAAACACCTATAATTCTTCATGGAGAAATCACCCAAATTTCTCATGGAAGGATCAACAGAGACCTCAACAAGGTTTCAACAACAATAGTGGAAGAAACAGGTTTAGCAATGGCAAGCCTTTCCATCATCTTCTCAGCAACAGATAGAGAATTCTAAGCAGAATACCTCTGACTTAGCAACCATGGTCTCTGATCTAATCAAAACCACCCAAAGTTTCATGACTGAAACAAGGTCCTCCATTAGGAATTTGGAGGCACAAGTGGGACAGCTGAGCAAGAAAGTTACTGAACTCCCTCCAAGTACTCTTCCAAGCAACACAGAAGAAAATCCAAAGGAAGTGCAAGGCCATAAACATGGCCGAATTTGGAGAGGGAGGAGAGGAGTGAACGCCACTGAGGAAGACCTCAATGGGCGTGCACTGACCTCCACTGAGTTCCCCAATGATGAACCATAGGAATCTGAGGCTCAAAATGAGACCATAGAGATTCCATTGGACTTACTTCTGCCTTTCATGAGCTCTGATGAGTATTCTTCCTCTGAAGAGGATGAGTATGTCACTGAAGAGCAAGTTGCTAAATACCTTGGAGCAATCATGAAGCTAAATGACAAGTTATTTGGAAATGAGACTTGGGAGGATGAACCCTCTTTGCTCACCAAAACTGGACTTGTCTAGGCAGAAATTACCTCAAAAGAGACAAGATCCTGGGAAGTTTTCCATACCTTGTACCATAGGCACCATGACCTTCAAGAAGGCCCTGTGTGACTTAGGATTAAGTGTAAACCTTATACCTCTCTCTGTAATGGAGAAGCTAGGGATCTTTGAGGTGCAAGCTGCAAGAATCTCACTAGAGATGGCAGACAATTCAAGAAAACAAGCTCATGGACTTGTAGAGGATGTTTTGGTGAAGATTGACCATTACATCCCTGCTGATTTCATAGTCCTAGAGACTGGGAAGTGCATGGATGAAACCATCATCCTTGGCAGACCTTCCTAGCCACAGCAAAGGCTGTTGATGTTGATGGAGGTGAACTGATCATTCAAGTGAATGAAAAATCCTTTGTGTTAAGGCTCAAGGATGTCCCTCTGTCACCATGGAGAGGAAGCATGAAGAGCTTCTCTCAAATCAGAGTCAAGCAGAGCCCCCAGTCAAACTCTAAGTTTGGTGTTGGGAGGCCACAACCAAACTCTAAGTTTGGTGTTGAACCCCACATTCAAACTCTAAGTTTGGTGTTGGGAGGTTCCAACATTGCTCTGAGTATCTGTGAGGCTCCATGAGAGCCCTCTGTCAAGCTACTGACATTAAAGAAGCGCTTGTTGGGAGGCAACCCAATGTTATATTTTATCTATTTTCTTTTGTTATTTTATTTTATTTTGTAGGTTGATGATCATGAGAAGTCACAAAATCAATTGAAAAAGCAAAAAGATGAAAAACAGGAAGAAAAATAGCACACCTGGAGGGAAGAACCTACTGGCGTTTAAACCCAGTAAGGTTAGCAGTTGGGCGTTTAACGCCCAGTCTGGCACCATTCTGGGCGTTTAACGCCAGAAAGGGCACCATACTGGCGTTAAACGCAGGAAAGGGCAAGAACCTGGCGTTAAACGCCAGAAGGGGCACCAGCCCGGCTTTTAACGCCAGAATTGGCTCAAAACGTGATTTTGCATGCCATTGCAGGGATGACTTTCCTTGACACCTCAGGATCTGTGGACCCCACAGGATCCCCACCAACCCACCACTCTCTCTCTCTTCACCCATTCACCAATCACCTCAATACCTCTTCCCCAAAAAACCTTCACCTATCAAATCCCATCTTTCTCTTCACCACTCACATCCATCCTTCATAAAACCCCACCTACCTCACCCTTCAAATTCAAACCACTTTCCCTCCTAAACCCACCCATACATGACCGAACCATGAGCCCCCCCTCCTCTATAAACCCTTCTTCACCCCTTCATTTTCACAAAACCTAAACACCACTTCTCCCTTTTGGCCGAACACAAAGCCATTCCCTTCTTCCTCATTTCTTCTTCTTCTACTCTTCTTTCTTCTTTTGCTCGAGGACGAGTAAACCTTTTAAGTTTGGTGTGGTAAAGCATTGCTTTTTGTTTTTCCATAACCATTTATGGCATCTAAGGCCGGAGAACTCTAGAAAGATGAAAGGGAAGGCAAAAGCTTCCACCTCCGAGTCATGGGAGATGGAGAGATTCATCTCAAGGGTGCATCAAGACCACTTCTATGAAGTTGTGGCCTTGAAGAAGGTGATCCCCGAGGTCCCTTTTTCACTCAAAAAGAGTGAATATCCGAAGATCCGACATGAGATCCGAAAAAGAGGTTGGGAAGTTCTCACCAACCCCATTCAACAAGTCGGAATCTTAATGGTTCAAGAGTTCTATGCCAATGCATGGATCACCAAGAACCATGATCAAAGTGTGAACCCGGATCCAAAGAATTGGCTTACTATGGTTCGGGGAAATACTTAGATTTTAGTCCAGAAAATGTGAGGTTGGCATTCAACTTGCCCATGATGCAAGGAGATGAAACATCCTTACACTAGAAGGTCAACTTGATCAAAGGTTGGACCAGTCCTCACTGACATTTGTGAAGGCGCCCAATGGAAGAGAGATTCAAGAGGGAAGCCGGTTCAATTGAGAAGGCATGACCTCAAGCCCGTGGCTAGAGGGTGGTTGGAGTTATCCAACGCTCAATCATTCCCACTAGCAACCGGTCCGAAGTTACTCTAGACCGGGCCATCATGATTCATTGCATCATGATTGGAGAAGAAGTGGAAGTTCATGAGGTTATAGCCCAAGAACTTTATAAGGTGGCGGACAAGTCCTCTACCTTGGCAAGGTTAGCCTTTCTCATCTCATTTCACCTCTGTTATTCAGTTGGAGTTGACATAGAGGGAGACACCCCCATTGATGAGGAGAAGCCCATCACTAAGAAAAGGATGGAGCAAACAAGAGACCCCTCTCAGCATGAGATCCCTGAGATGCTCAAGGGATGCACTTTCCTCCACAAGACTATTGGGAGCAACTGAACACCTCCCTAGGAGAATTGAGTTCCACATGGGACAACTAAGGGTGGAGCACCAAGAACACTCCATCATCCTCCATGAAATTAGAGAAGATCAAAGAATCATGAGAGAGGAGCAACAAAGACAAGGAAGAGACATTGAGGAGCTCAAGCTCCATAAGACCTTCAAGGAAGAACAAGCCTCCATCACTGAGGTGGACCCTTCTTTAATCTCCTTGTTCTTTACTTTCTTGTTTTCAAATTTTCATGCTTATGTTTATCTATGTTTGTGTCTTATGATCATTAGTGTCTTAGTGTCTATGCCTTAAAGTTATGAATGTCCTATGAATCCATCACTTTCTTAAATAGACAAATGTTCTTAATTGAAAAAGATAGGAATTGCATGAATTTTGAATTTTATAACAGTTAATTATTTGATGTGGTGGCAACACTTTTGTTCTCTGAATGTATGCTTAAACATGCATATGTCTTTTGAATTTGTGGTTCATGAATGTTGGCTCTTGAAAGAATGATGAAAAAGGAGACATGTTACTGAGGATCTGAAAAATCATAAAAATGATTCTGATGCAAGAAAAAGCAGTGAATACAAAAAAAAAAGAAAAAAAGAGGCGAAAAAAAACGAAAAAAAAAGAGAAAAAGAAAGAAAAAAGAAAGAAATAAAGTTGTGATCCAAGGCAAGAAGAGTGTGCTTAAGAACCCTGGACACCTCTAGTTGGGGACTCTAGCAAAGCTGAGTCACAATCTGAAAAGGTTCACCCAATTATGTCTGTGGCATGTATGTATCCGGTAATACTGGAAGACAGAGTGCTTTGGGCCACGGCCAAGACTCAATAAGTAGCTGTGTTCAAGAATCATCATACTAACTAGGAGAATCAATGACACTATCTGGATTCTGAGTTCCTAAAGAAGCCAATTATTCTGAATTTCAAGGATAGAGTGAGATGCCAAAACTATTCAGAGGCAAAAGCTAAAAGCCCCGCTCATCTATTAATACTGATCTTCATAGATGTTTCTGGAATTCATTGCATATTCTCTTCTTTTTATCTTATTTGATCTTCAGTTGCTTGAGGACAAGCAACAATTTAAATTTGGTGTTGTGATGCGGGATAATTTGTACCTTTTTGGCATTGTTTTTAGTATGTTTTTAGTAGTTTGAGTTGAGTTTTTAGTATATTTTTATTAGTTTTTAGTTAAAATTCACTTTTCTGGACTTTACTATGAGTTTGTGTGTTTTTCTGTGATTTCAGGTATTTTCTGGCTGAAATTGAGGGACCTGAGCAAAAATCTGATTCAGAGACTGAAAAGGACTGCAGATGCTGTTGGATTCTGACCTCCCTGCACTCGAAGTGGATTTTCCGGAGCTACAGAAGCCCAATATATGATAGTCCATACTTTGCCCAAGATTTGATGGCCCAACCCGGCGTTCAAAGTCACCCTCAGAATTTCCAGCGTAAACGCCGGAACTGGCACCAAATGGGAGTTAAACGCCCAAACTGGCATAAAAGCTGGCGTTTAACTCCAAGAAGAGTCTCTACACGAAATTCTTCATTGCTCATCCCAAGCACACACCAAGTGGGCCCGAAGTGGATTTTTGTCATTTACTCATCTCTGTACACCCTAGGCTACTAGTTCTCTATATATAGGACCTTTTACTATTGTATTTGGGAACTTTTGATCATGTTTTTATGATTGAACTCACTTTGGGAGGCTGGCCATTCGGCATGCCTAGACCTTGTTCTTATGTATTTTCAACGGTGGAGTTTCTACACACCATAGATTAAGGTGTGGAGCTCTGCTGTACCTCGAGTATTAATGCAATTACTATTGTTCTTCTATTCAATTCCGCTTGTTCTTTGTCCAAGATATCACTTGTTCTTCAACTTGATGATGTGATGATCCGTGACACTCATCATCATTCTCACCTATGACGTGTGACTGACAACCACCTCCGTTCTACCTTAGATGGTGAATATCTCTTGGATTCCTGATACACGATGCATGGTTGATCGCCTGACAACCGAGTGCTCGCCTGACAAACGAGCCAGCCATCCGTGAGATCAGAGTCTCGTGGTATAGGCAAACTGATGGCGGCATTCAAGAGAATCCGGAAGGTTAACCTTGTCTGTGGTATTCTGAGTAGATTCAATGATTGAATGACTGTGACGTGCTTCAAACTCCTGGCGGCGTTAGTGACAAACGCAAAAGAATCAATGGATTCTATCCGGCCTGATCGAGAACCGACAGATGGATAGCCGTGCCGTGACTGGGTGCGTTGAACATTTCCACTGAGAGGATGGGAGGTAGCACTGACAACGGTGAAACCCTTGCATAAGCTGCCATGGAAAGGAGTAAGATTGGATGAAGACAGTAGGAAAGCAGAGAGACGGAAGGGACAGCATCTTCATACGCTTATCTGAAGCTCTCACCAATATACATAAGTATCCCTATCTTATCTTTATGTTTTATTCATATATCACCTACCCATTTGAGTCGCCTGACTAAGATTTACAAGGTGACCATAGCTTGCTTCATACCAACAATCTCCGTGGGATCGACCCTTACTCGCGTAAGGTTTATACTTGGACGACCCAGTGCACTTGCTGGTTAGTTGCAAAGTTGTGTTTATGCCATGGTAGTGAGCACCAAGTTCTTGGGGCCATTACTAGGATTAATTGAGTTGTGAAAAGTAATGATCACAATTTCGCACACCAAGTTTTTGGCGCCGTTGCCGGGGATTGTTTTGTGTATGGACAACTGGTGCACGAAATTGTGATCACTACAACTTCACACAACTAACCAGCAAGTGCACTGGGTCGTCCAAGTAATACCTTACGCGAGTAAGGGTCGATCCCACGGAGATTGTTGGTATGAAGCAAGCTATGGTCACCTTGTAAATCTTAGTCAGGCAGACTCAAATAGGTATAGTGATAAACGAATAAAGCATAAAGATAAAGATAAAGGTACTTATGTATATCATTGGTGAGAGCTTCAGATAAGCGTATGAAGATGCTTTCCCTTCTGTCTCTCTGCTTTCCTACTGTCTTCATCCAATCCTTCTTACTCCTTTCCATGGCAAGCTTATGCAAGGGTTTCACCGTTGTCAATGGCTACCTCCCATCCTCTCATTGGAAATGTTCAACGCACCCTGTCACGGCACGGCTATCCATCTGTCGGTTCTCAATCAGGCCGGAATAGAATCCAGTGATTCTTTTGCGTCTGTCACTAACGCCCCGCCCTCAGGAGTTTGAAGCACGTCACAGTCATTCAATCATTGAATCCTACTCAGAATACCACAGACAAGGTTAGACCTTCCGGATTCTCTTGAATGCCGCCATCAGTTCTCGCCTATACCACGAAGACTCTGATCTCACGGAATGGCTGGCTCGTTTGTCAAGCGAGCACTCGGTTGTCAGGCGATCAACCATGCATCGTGTATCAGGAATCCAAGAGATATTCACTAGAGCCTCATATGCTTGGTAGAACAAGAGTGGTTGTCAGTCACCTTGTTCATAGGTGAGAATGGTGATGAGTGTCACGGATCATCACATTCATCAAGTTGAAGAACAAGTGATATCTTGGACAAAGAACAAGCGGAATTGAATAGAAGAACAATAGTAATTGCATTAATACTCGAGGTACAGCAGAGCTCCACACCTTAATCTATGGTGTGTAGAAACTCCACCGTTGAAAATACATAAGAACAAGGTCTAGGCATGGCCGAATGGCCAGCCTCCCAAAGTGATATAAAGATCTAAAGAAAAAGGTTCCAAAGATCAGAAGATGAAAATACAATAGCAAAAGGTCCTACTTATAGAAAACTAGTAGCCTAGGGTGTACAGAGATGAGTAAATGACATAAAAATCCACTTCCGGGCCCACTTGGTGTGTTCTTGGGCTGAGCAATGATACATTTTCGTGTAGAGACTCTCCTTGGAGTTAAACGCCAGCTTTGGTGCCAGTTTGGGCGTTTAACTCCCATTTAGGTGCCAGTTCCGGCGTTTAACGCTGGAATTTCTGTAGGTGACTTTGAACGCCGGTTTGGGCCATCAAATCTTGGGCAAAGTATGGACTATTATATATTGCTGGAAAGCCCAGGATGTCTACTTTCCAACGCCATTGAGAGCGCCAATTGGGCTTCTGTAGCTCCAGAAAATCCACTTCGAGTGCAGGGAGGTCAGAATCCAAAGCATCTGCAGTCCTTTTCAGTCTCTGAATCAGATTTTGCTCAGGTCCCTCAATTTCAGCCAGAAAATACCGAAATCATAGAAAAACACACAAACTCATAGTAAAGTCCAGAAAAGTGAATTTTAACTAAAACTAATAAAAATATACTAAAAACTAACTAGATCATACTAAAAAACATACTAAAACAATGCCAAAAGCGTACAAATTATCTGCTCATCCAACACCAAACTTAAATTGTTGCTTGTCTCCAAGCAACTGAAAATCAAATAAGATAAAAAGAAGAGAATATACTATAGAGTCCAAATTATCAATGAAACTTAGCTCCAAATTAGATGAGCGGGACTAGTAGCTTTTTGCCTCCAAACAGTTTTGGCATCTCACTTTATCCTTTGAAATTCAGAATGATTGGCTTCTTTAGGAACTCAGAATCCAGATAGTGTTATTGATTCTCCTAGTTAAGTATGATGATTCTTGAACACAGCTACTTTATGAGTCTTGGCCGTGGCCCAAAGCACTCTGTCTTCCAGTATTACCACCGGATACATACATGCCACAGACACATAATTGGGTGAACCTTTTCAGATTGTGACTCAGCTTTGCTAAAGTCCCCAATTAGAGGTGTCCAGGGTTCTTAAACACACTCTTATTGCCTTGGATCACAACTTTATTTCTTTCTTTTTCTCCCTTTTTTTTTCGGTCATTTTTATTTTTTTTCGTTTTCTCCTTCTCTTTTTTTTTTGTATTCACTGCTTTTTCTTGCTTCAAGAATCATTTTTATGATTTTTCAGATCCTCAGTAACATGTCTCCTTTTTCATCATTCTTTCAAGAGCCAACAATTTTAACATTCATGAACAACAAATTCAAAAGACATATGCACTGTTCAAGCATACATTTAGAAAACAAAAAGTATTGTCACCACATCAAACTAATTAAGCTAGTTTTAAAGATGAATTTGAAATCCGGTACTTCTTGTTCTTTTGTGATTAAAAACAGTTTTCATTTAAGAAAGGTGATGGATTCATAGGACATTCATAACTTTAAGCATAGACACTAGACACTAATGAATCATAAGACACAAACATGGATAAACATAAGCACTAAATCGAAAAACAAGAAATAAAGAACAAGGAGATTAAAGAACGGGTCCACCTTAGTGATGGCGGCTTGTTCTTCCTCTTGAAGGTCTTATGGAGTGCTTGAGCTCCTCAATGTCTCTTCCTGCCTTGTTGCTCCTCTCATGATTCTTTGGTCTTCTCTAAGTTTCATGGAGGAGAATGGAGTGTTCTTGTGCTCCACCTTAGTTGTCCCATGTTGGAACTCAATCTCCTAGGGAGGTGTTTAGTTGCTCCCAATAGTCTTGTGGAGGAAAGTGCATCCCTTGAGGTATCTCAGGGATCTCATGATGAGAGGGGTCTCTTGTTTGCTCCATCCTTTTCTTGGGATG